>NC_048577.1:71818746-71828746 GCF_013265735.2 Oncorhynchus mykiss
TCTCGCTCTCTCTCTCTCGTGTCCAGATCTCTTCTCTTCGCTCTAGTGCTTCATGAGGATTAAAGCAGAGGCCAAAACAAAGATTGGGTGAAAAATAAACAAACCTATTCCCTCGATCCCCACCTCCATCCTTTTATCTCTCCATTCCTCTCCTCTCTTCTCATTTCACCTCCGTCCCTCTATTTCTCAATTACTCTCTATCTTCCACCACTTCTCCCATTACTTTACCCCACTTATCGGTTAGACTCTAATCTCTCCCTCTCCCTCCCTCCCTCCCTCCCTCCCTCCCTCCCTCCCTCCCTCCCTCCCTCCCTCCCTCCCTCCCTCCCTCCCTCCCTCCCTCCCCCCCCCTCTCTCTCTCTCTCTCTCTCTCTCTCTCCCTCCCTCCCTCCCTCCCTCCCTCTCTCTCTCTCTCTCTCCCTCCCTCTCTGTCTCTCTCTCTCTCTCTCTACCCTCTCACTCCCACTTATCGGTTAGACTCTACTCTCCCTCCCTCGCTCCCTCGCTCCCTCCCTCCCTCCCTCCCTCCGTCCCCCCCCCCTCTCTCTCTCTCTCTCTCTCTCCCTCCCTCCCTCCCTCCCTCCCTCTCTCTCTCTCTCTCTCCCTCCCTCTCTGTCTCTCTCTCACTCTCTCTCTACCCTCTCTCTCTCACTCTCTCTCTACCCTCTCACTCCCACTTATCGGTTAGACTCTACTCTCCCTCCCTCCCTCGCTCCCTCGCTCCCTCCCTCCCTCCCTCCCTCCCTCCCTCCCTCCCTCCCTCCCTCCCTCCCTCGCTCCCTCGCTCCCTCCAACCCTCCCTCCCTCCCTCCCTCCCTAACTCCCTCACTCTCTCTCTACCCTCACTCTCTCTCTCTCTCTCTCTCTCACTCTCTCTCACTCTCCCTCTCTCTCTCTCACTCTCTCTCTACCCTCTCACTCCCACTTATCGGTTAGACTCTACTCTCCCTCCCTCCCTCCCTCCCTCCCTCCCTCCCTCCCTCCCTCCCTCCCTCCCTCCCTCCCTCCCACCCTCCCTCCCTCCCTCCATGCATGCTTTCCTACGTCCCTCGCCCTCCCTCACTCCCTCCTCCCTCCATCCCTCCCTGCCTGCTTTCCTCCGTCCCTCGCCCTCCCTCACTCCCTCCTCCCTCCCTCCCTGCCTGCCTGCTTTCCTCTATCCCTCGCCGTCCCTCCCTCCCTCCCTCCCTCCCTCCCTCCCTCCCTCCCTCCCTCCCTCCCTCCCTCCCTCCCTCCCTCCCTCTCTCTCTACCCTCACTCTCTCTCTCTCTCACTCTCTCTCTCTCTCTCTCTCTCTCTCTCTCTCCCTCCCTCCCTCCCTCCCTCCCTCCCTCCCTCTCTCTCTCTCTCTCTCTCTCTCCCTCCCTCTCTGTCTCTCTCTCTCTCTCTCACTCTCTCTCTACCCTCTCTCTCTCACTCTCTCTCTACCCTCTCACTCCCACTTATCGGTTAGACTCTACTCTCCCTCCCTCCCTCCCTCCCTCCCTCCCTCCCTCCCTCCCTCCCTCGCTCCCTCGCTCCCTCCAACCCTCCCTCCCTCCCTCCCTCCCTAACTCCCTCACTCTCTCTCTACCCTCACTCTCTCTCTCTCTCTCACTCTCTCTCACTCTCCCTCTCTCTCTCTCACTCTCTCTCTACCCTCTCACTCCCACTTATCGGTTAGACTCTACTCTCCCTCCCTCCCTCCCTCCCTCCCTCCCTCCCTCCCTCCCTCCCTCCCTCCCTCCCTCCCTCCCTCCCTCCCTCCCTCCATGCATGCTTTCCTACGTCCCTCGCCCTCCCTCACTCCCTCCTCCCTCCATCCCTCCCTGCCTGCTTTCCTCCGTCCCTCGCCCTCCCTCACTCCCTCCTCCCTCCCTCCCTGCCTGCCTGCTTTCCTCTATCCCTCGCCGTCCCTCCCTCCCTCCCTCCCTCCCTCCCTACCTCCCTCCCTCCCTCCCTCCCTCCCTCCCTCCCTCCCTCTCTCTCTACCCTCACTCTCTCTCTCTCTCACTCTCTCTCTCTCTCTCTCTCTCTCTCTCCCTCCCTCCCTCCCTCCCTCCCTCCCTCCCTCTCTCTCTCTCTCTCTCTCTCTCCCTCCCTCTCTGTCTCTCTCTCTCTCTCTCACTCTCTCTCTACCCTCTCTCTCTCACTCTCTCTCTACCCTCTCACTCCCACTTATCGGTTAGACTCTACTCTCCCTCCCTCCCTCCCTCCCTCCCTCCCTCCCTCCCTCCCTCCCTCCCTCCCTCCCTCCCTCCCTCCCTCCCTCCCTCCCTCCCTCCCTCCCTCGCTCCCTCCCTCCCTCCCTCCCTCCCTCCAACCCTCCCTCCCTCCCTCCCTCCCTCCCTCCCTCCCTCCCTCCCTCCCTCCCTCCCTCACTCTTTCTCTACCCTCACTCTCTCTCTCTCTCTCACTCTCTCTCTCTCACTCTCTCTCACTCTCCCTCTCTCACTCTCTCTCTACCCTCTCACTCCCACTTATCGGTTAGACTCTACTCTCCCTCCCTCCCTCCCTCCCTCCCTCCCTCCCTCCCTCCCTCCCTCCCTCCCTCCCTCCCTCCCTCCCTCCCTCCCTCCCTGCCTGCTTTCCTCCGTCCCTCGCCCTCCCTCCCTCCCTGCCTGCCTGCTTTCCTCCGTCCCTCGCCCTCCCTCACTCCCTCCTCCCTCCCTCCCTGCCTGCCTGCTTTCCTCTATCCCTCGCCCTCCCTCCCTCCCTCCCTCCCTCCCTCCCTCCCTCCCTCCCTCCCTCCCTCCCTCCCTCCCTCCCTCCCTCAGTCCCTCCCTCCCTCCCTCCCTCCCTCACTCTCTCTCTACCCTCACTCTCTCTCTCTCTCTCACTCTCTCTCTCTCACTCTCTCTCACTCTCCCTCACTCTCTCTCTACCCTCTCTCTCTCTCACTCTCTCTCTACCCTCTCACTCCCACTTATCGGTTAGACTCTCCCTCCCTCCCTCCCTCCCTCCCTCCCTCCCTCCCTGCCTCCCTCCCTCCCTCCCTGCCTGCCTGCTTTCCTCTATCCCTCGCCCTCCCTCCCTCCCTCCCTCCCTCCCTCCCT
Organism: Oncorhynchus mykiss; assembly: GCF_013265735.2. Classification (NCBI taxonomy): domain Eukaryota; kingdom Metazoa; phylum Chordata; class Actinopteri; order Salmoniformes; family Salmonidae; genus Oncorhynchus; species Oncorhynchus mykiss. The sequence continues at coordinate 71,821,782 of NC_048577.1, forward strand.
CCCTCCCTCCCTCCCTCCCTCCCTCCCTCCCTCCCTCCCTCCCTCCCTCCCTCCCTCCCTCCCTCCCTCCCTCCCTCCCTCCCTCCCTCCCTCCCTCCCTCCCTCCCTCCTCCCTCCCTCCCTGCCTGCTTTCCTCCATCCCTCGCCCTCCCTCCCTCCTCCCTCTCTCCCTCCCTGCCTGCTTTCCTCCGTCCCTCGCCCTCCCTCCCTCCCTCCTCCCTCCCTCCCTCCCTGCCTGCTTTCCTCCATCCCTCGCCCTCCCTCCCTCCTCCCTCCCTCCCTGCCTGCTTTCCTCAGTCCCTCGCCCTCCCTCCCTCCCTCCTCCCTCCCTCCCTCCCTGCCTGCTTTCCTCCATCCCTCGCCCTCCCTCCCTCCTCCCTCCCTCCCTCCCTGCCTGCTTTCCCCCTGCCTGCTTTCCCCCTTTCCCCCTGAGGTGTCTGTGGAAGAGGGTTATGAATAGACTCCTGGTAACACTGAGGTGTCTGTGGAAGAGGGTTAAGAATAGACTCCTGGTAACACTGAGGTGTCTGTGGAAGAGGGTTATGAATAGACTTCTGGTAACACTGAGGTCTCTGTGGAAGAGGGTTATGAATAGACTCCTGGTAACACTGAGGTGTCTGTGGAAGAGGGTTATGAATAGACTCCTGGTAACACTGAGGTGTCTGTGGAAGAGGGTTAAGAATAGACTCCTGGTAACACTGAGGTGTCTGTGGAATAGGGTTATGAATAGACTCCTGGTAACACTGAGGTCGCATATAACAGGAGTGTGTGTGTGTGTGTGTGTGTGTGTGTGTGTGTGTGTCCTGCATTGGGGAGCGTCTGTCTCCCTATGTGACTGCTGACAGGGACCAACCAGTACTGTGATAGATCAGAGCCTTCCATCTGGGGCACAGACAGTGTGGTGTGTGACCTCCTTTCATTGATGGATCAATCCAATATTTCCCATTTAAAGACAGGTGCGGTTTCACTTAAAACGTAATAATTACATTTCAATTCACGTGCTGTATAAACTGCATTGAAATGGATTTGACCTTGTCCCTGCTAGCTTGTGTTGATCAGGGTTGGGGTCAATTCAAATTAAAGTCACTCAATTCAAAAAGCCACTGTCACTGTGTTGTGTCCTGCTATGTCCCTGATAGTCATATGACTACATTACTGTGTTGTGTCCTGCTATGTCCCTGATAGTCATATGACTACATTACTGTGTTGTGTCCTGCTATGTCCCTGATAGTCATATGACTACATTACTGTGTTGTGTCCTGCTATGTCCCTGATAGTCATATGACTACATTACTGTCCCTGTGTTGTGTCCTGCTATGTCCCTGATAGTCATATGACTACATTACTGTGTTGTGTCCTGCTATGTCCCTGATAGTCATATGACTACATTACTGTCCCTGTGTTGTGTCCTGCTATGTCCCTGATAGTCATATGAGGGAGGGAGGGAGGGAGAGAGAGGGAGAGAGAGGGAGAGAGAGAGAGAGGGAGAGAGAGAGAGAGAGAGAGAGAGAGAGAGAGAGAGAGAGAGAGAAGCTGGCACTAAATGGACGGTAAAATCCCTGTGTGTTAACGGACATCTGGAAGAGTGGGATGAGACAGGGAGAGGAAGAGGAGAGGAGGGTGGGGTTAAAGATCCCTCCATGGGATGGGAGGACGGGATTAACAGAAGGGTGGAGAGAAATACAGTTTGGGACTCTAACCCTCTGTCTGTCTATCTCTTCCCCCCCTCTCACTCACTCTCTCCCTCCTTTATTTTCCTCCCTCCATCCCCGAGGGCTGAAATCTCTTAAGTATGAGAGATAATGTGTGAGAGAAAAAGAGATTAGACTGAGAGTTACTAGAAACCACTAGTCACCAACGACAACACCACTCTGACGCACCACAGAGACATTAGTGTTGTTAACACCACTCTGACGCACCACAGAGACATTAGTGTTGTCAACACCACTCTGACGCACCACAGAGACATTAGTGTTGTTAACACCACTCTGACGCACCACAGAGACATTAGTGTTGTTAACACCACTCTGACGCACCACAGAGACATTAGTGTTGTTAACACCACTCTGACGCACCACAGAGACATTAGTGTTGTTAACACCACTCTGACGCACCACAGAGACATTAGTGTTGTTAACACCACTCTGACGCACCACAGAGACATTAGTGTTGTTAACACCACTCTGACGCACCACAGAGACATTAGTGTTGTTAACACCACTCTGACGCACCACAGAGACATTTGTGTTGTTAACACCACTCTGACGCACCACAGAGACATTAGTGTTGTTAACACCACTCTGACGCACCACAGAGACATTAGTGTTGTTAACACCACTCTGACGCACCACAGAGACATTAGTGTTGTTAACACCACTCTGACGCACCACAGAGACATTAGTGTTGTTAACACCACTCTGACGCACCACAGAGACATTAGTGTTGTTAACACCACTCTGATGCACCACAGAGACATTAGTGTTGTTAACACCACTCTGATGCACCACAGAGACATTAGTGTTGTTAACACCACTCTGATACACCACAGAGACATTAGTGTTGTTAACACCACTCTGATGCACCACAGAGACATTAGTGTTGTTAACACCACTCTGATACACCACAGAGACATTAGTGTTGTTAACACCACTCTGATGCACCACAGAGACATTAGTGTTGTTAACACCACTCTGATACACCACAGAGACATTAGTGTTGTTAACACCACTCTGATACACCACAGAGACATTTGTGTTGTTAACACCACTCTGATACACCACAGAGACATTAGTGTTGTTAACACCACTCTGATGCACCACAGAGACATTAGTGTTGTTAACACCACTCTGACACACCACAGAGACATTAGTGTTGTTAACACCACTCTGACGCACCACAGAGACATTAGTGTTGTTAACACCACTCTGACGCACCACAGAGACATTAGTGTTGTTAACACCACTCTGACACACCACAGAGACATTAGTGTTGTTAACACCACTCTGACGCACCACAGAGACATTAGTGTTGTTAACACCACTCTGACGCACCACAGAGACATTAGTGTTGTTAACACCACTCTGATACACCACAGAGACATTAGTGTTGTTAACACCACTCTGATACACCACAGAGACATTAGTGTTGTTAACACCACTCTGATACACCACAGAGACATTAGTGTTGTTAACACCACTCTGATACACCACAGAGACATTAGTGTTGTTAACACCACTCTGATGCACCACAGATACATTAGTGTTGTTAACACCACTCTGACGCACCACAGAGACATTAGTGTTGTTAACACCACTCTGATACACCACAGAGACATTAGTCTTGTTAACACCACTCTGATACACCACAGAGACATTAGTGTTGTTAACACCACTCTGATACACCACAGAGACATTAGTGTTGTTAACACCACTCTGACGCACCACAGAGACATTTGTGTTGTTAACACCACTCTGACACACCACAGAGACATTAGTGTTGTTAACACCACTCTGATACACCACAGAGACATTAGTGTTGTTAACACCACTCTGATACACCACAGAGACATTAGTGTTGTTAACACCACTCTGATACACCACAGAGACATTAGTGTTGTTAACACCACTCTGATACACCACAGAGACATTAGTGTTGTTAACACCACTCTGATACACCACAGAGACATTAGTGTTGTTAACACCACTCTGATACACCACAGAGACATTAGTGTTGTTAACACCACTCTGACGCACCACAGAGACATTTGTGTTGTTAACACCACTCTGATACACCACAGAGACATTAGTGTTGTTAACACCACTCTGACGCACCACAGAGACATTTGTGTTGTTAACACCACTCTGACGCACCACAGAGACATTAGTGTTGTTAACACCACTCTGATACACCACAGAGACATTAGTGTTGTTAACACCACTCTGATACACCACAGAGACATTAGTGTTGTTAACACCACTCTGATACACCACAGAGACATTAGTGTTGTTAACACCACTCTGAAAGATGAACACACAACACAAAGAAATTAAAAATAATAGAAATGAAGAAAAGAGGATGAGGAGGAGGAGGGGAGTTAATCTCCAGATGACACTGCATATTACATGATAACACATTGTTAGAACAGTATGAAACGCTACTGGGGGAGAGAGAGAGAGAGAGAGAGAGAGAGAGATACACACAGAGAGAGAGAGAGAGACAGAGAGAGAGAGAGAGAGACAGAGAGAGAGAGAGACAGAGAGAGACAGAGAGAGACACAGAGAGAGAGAGGGAGAGAGAGACACAGAGAGAGGGAGAGGGTGAGAGAGACAGAGAGAGACACAGAGAGAGAGAGGGAGAGAGAGACACAGAGAGAGGGAGAGGGAGAGAGAGACACAGAGAGAGAGAGACAGAGAGAGAGCGAGAGAGAGACAGAGAGACAGACAGAGAAAGAGAGAGACACAGAGAGACACAGAGAGAGAGACAGAGAGAGAGAGAGAGAGAGAGAGACAGACAGACAGACAGAGAGAGAGAGAGAGAGAGAGAGAGAGAGAGAGAGAGAGAGAGAGAGAGAGAGAGAGGGGGGGGGGGGGGGGGTTATGTTTTGTTATGTTAGGTTCAGAGTGGTGTTGTACTTTCTGAGGTTACGCTGGGTTATATTATGTTAGGTAGAGAAAGAGACATGCTGTGACACAGTACTGCTTGTTAACATTTAACCATGACCAAAGGGAAGCTGGTGGATGTGCAGTGGATCAGCATAGAAAGACAGAGACCTGAATACTGTCGAGATGTGGACAAATACAAAACAGTTTATCGTGGGCTCAAATTAAAAATGATGAATGATAAACATATTTGTAAAAAAAAAAAGCTAAACTATTTTCGGTATTTAGAACCATCATCAGTGTCAAGGATGAATCAATATAGAATCTACATATCAATGCACTATCTTAGTATCTCAGTAATTTGGAGAAGAGGTAAGACTGGATGTTACAGACGTGGGATGGTTATCAGAGAGTTGGCAGCTCGAATCCCTGAGCTGCCTGCAGGTACATCTGTAAGGAGTGAACTGGCAGCCAGAAGGTTAGAGCATTCAACATCCCTGTATACTACCTACCATGTGACCTGGCTGGTATAGTATCTACCATGTGACCTGGTTGGTATAGTATCTACCATGTGACCTGGCTGGTATAGTATCTACCATGTGACCTGGCTGGTATACTACCTACCATGTGACCTGGCTGGTATAGTATCTACCATGTGACCTGGCTGGTATAGTATCTAACATGTGACCTGGTTGGTATAGTATCTACCATGTGACCTGGCTGGTATAGTATCTACCATGTGACCTGGCTGGTATACTACCTACCATGTGACCTGGCTGGTATAGTATCTACCATGTGACCTGGTTGGTATAGTATCTACCATGTGACCTGGCTGGTATACTACCTACCATGTGACCTGGCTGGTATACTACCTGCCATGTGACCTGGCTGGTATACTACCTGCCATGTGACCTGGCTGGTATACTACCTACCATGTGACCTGGCTGGTATACTAACTACCATGTGACCTGGCTGGTATACTAACTACCATGTGACCTGGCTGGTATAGTATCTACCATGTGACCTGGTTGGTATAGTATCTACCATGTGACCTGGCTGGTATACTACCTACCATGTGACCTGGCTGGTATAGTATCTACCATGTGACCTGGCTGGTATACTACCTACCATGTGACCTGGCTGGTATACTACCTACCATGTGACCTGGCTGGTATAGTAACTACCATGTGACATGGCTGGTATAGTATCTACCATGTGACCTGGCTGGTATAGTATCTACCATGTGACCTGGCTGGTATAGTATCTACCATGTGACCTGGCTGGTATACTACCTACCATGTGACCTGGCTGGTATAGTAACTACCATGTGACCTGGCTGGTATAGTATCTACCATGTGACCTGGCTGGTATACTACCTACCATGTGACCTGGCTGGTATACTACCTGCCATGTGACCTGGCTGGTATAGTATCTACCATGTGACCTGGCTGGTATAGTATCTACCATGTGACCTGGCTGGTATACTACCTGCCATGTGACCTGGCTGGTATACTACCTACCATGTGACCTGGCTGGTATACTACCTACCATGTGACCTGGCTGGTATAGTATCTACCATTTCACACACACACACTCTCACACACACACACACACACACACACACACACACACACACACACACACACTCACACACACCCACATACACACACACACCCCCCCCACATACGCACACACACCCCCACATGCGCACACACACCCACACACACCCACACACTTACATATGCGAACATGCGCAAACACACCCACACATGCGCACACACATGCGCACACATACGCACACACACCCACACGCACACGCAAGCAAGCGCTCACAGATCAACATGTGCTTTCTATTGCTGTGGAAGAGAGCCTGCTCTCCACAGGCCAATGGATCTTTGTAAGTGTGGATGCATCTGCATGAGTCTTTTGTGGTGTGTGTGTGTGTGTGTGTGTGTGTGTGTGTGTGTGTGTTTGTGTGTGTGAACATTAACTCCGAAGGCCACCAGGGTCAAAATTAATCACGTTAAGGGGAGATGGGACGGCTGGGATGGATGACCTCCACACACACACAGCAGTGTCCAGCCCCCTGATCAAATCAACTGCCAGACCAGTCATTAAAACACCACGTGACTCCGGGAGGTATAAGACAACAACAACAACAGGATACACAATTAGTGACCTGATGTGTTTGTCCCATTCCATTAGAGAATTTAATTAGTAACCTGACGTGTTGGTCCCATTTAATTAGTAACCTGACCTGACGTGTTGGTCCCATTTAATTAGTAACCTGACCTGATGGTAACATTTAATTAGTAACCTGACGTGTTGGTCCCATTTAATTAGTAACCTGACGTGTTGGTTCCATTT
>NC_048577.1:71833746-71836246 GCF_013265735.2 Oncorhynchus mykiss
CCAGTTTGCTGAGTAGAGTGTTGGAGGCTATTTTATAGATGACATCGCCGAAGTCGAGGATTGGTAGGATGGTCAGTTTTACGAGGGTATTTTTGGCAGCATGAGTGAAGGAAGCTTTGTTGCGAAATAGGAAGCTGATTCTAGATTTAACTTTTGATTGGAGATGCTTAATGTGAGTCTGGAAGGAGAGTTTACAGTCTAACCAGACACCCAGGTATTTGTAGTTATCCACGTATTCTAAGTCAGAGCCGTCCAGAGTAGTGATGCTGGATGGGAGGGCAGGTGCGGGCAATGATCGGTTGAATAGCATGCATTTAGTTTGATTTGCTTTTAAGAGCAGTTGGAGGCCACGGAAGGAGAGTTGTATGGCATTGAAGCTCGTCTGGAGGTTAGTTAACACAGTGTCCAAAGAAGGGCCAGAAGTATACCGTGTACATTTTGTGGGCAGTGTGTACATCGCCTATCTTCTCTTGAGAGCCAGGTCTGCCTACGGCGGCCTTTCTCAATAGCAAGGCTATGCTCACTGAGTCTGTACAAGCTTTCCTGAAGTTTGGGTCAGTCACAGTGGTCAGGTATTCTACCACTGTGTACTCTCTGTTTAGGGCCAAATAGCATTCTAGTTTGCTCTGTTTTTTTGTAATTCTTTCCAATGTGTCAAGTAATCTCTCTCTCTCTCTCTTGTTCTCTCTTTCTCTTTCTCTGTCTCTCTCTCTTTCTCTCGCTGTCCTCCATCTCTCCTTCTCTTTCTCTCTGTCCCTCTCTCTCTCGTCAGAGGGGAGGTCTGGAGAGAGAGATTGTCATGCCTGATGGATCACCCCAAACACTCAGACAAACTATCTCTGTCTTTCTACACACACACACACACACACACACACACACACACACACACACACACACTGCCCTCCGTAATTATTGGGACAGCGACCATTTTGTTTGTGTTATGGCTCTTTACTCCAGCACTTTGGATTTGACATGATACAATGACCATGAGGTTAAAGTGCTGAGTATCAGCTTTAATTTGAGGTTCTTTTCTCATCCATATTGGGTGACCCGTTTAGAAATTACAGAACTTTTTGTACATAGTCCTCCACACTTCTACATTAATGTGGATGCTACCATGATTACGGACAGTCCTGAATTAATCGTGAATAATATTGAGTGAGAAAGTTATAGACACAGAAATATCATACCTTCAAGACATGATAACCTCTCACCCTTCCACTAACAGGGGAGGTTAGCATACCTCCAAGACAAGCTAACCTCTCACCATTACACTAACAGGGGAGGTTAGCAGACCTCCAAGACATGCTAACCTCTCACCATTCCACTAACAGGGGAGGTTAGCATACCTCCAAGACATGCTAACCTCTCACCCTTCCACTAACAGGGGAGGTTAGCATACCTCCAAGACATGCTAACCTCTCACCATTACACTAACAAGGGAGGTTAGCATACCTCCAAGACATGCTACCCTCTCACCATTACACTAACAGGGGAGGTTAGCATACCTCCAAGACATGCTAACCTCTCCCCATTACACTAACAGGGGAGGTTAGCATATTTATACTGTATATATATATATTTATATATATATATCTGTGAGTCCGTAACATTCTGACTCCAAAATGACACAATAAATTATTTACCATTCATTTGTCTTGGGCACCAAATGATCCAAAAACAACCAAAACAAACAGCAAATGCAACCAACAAGTTTGTAGAGTCACAAGCTTGATGTAGTCATTGCATGCTAGAAATATGGGACCAAATACTAAACGTTGACTACTTTAATACACAAATAGTTGAATATGTCCCAATAATTTTGGTCCTCTAAAATGGGGGGACTATGTACAAAAAAACTAAATGATTGATTCACTGGACCAATAATTACGGAGGGGCACGGTACTACAATTAGAAAAAATGGTGCTATCTAGAACCAAAAATGGTTCTTCGGCTGTCCCTATAGGATAACCCTTTGAAGAAGTCAAAACCCTGTTTGTTTTCATTTAGAACTATTTTGGTTCCAGGTAGAACCCTATTGGGTTCCATGTAGAACCCTGTCCCCAGAGGATTCTACATGAAACCCAAAAGAGTTCTTCCTGGAACCAAAAAAGATTCTACCTGGAACCAAAAAAGATTCTACCCTGGAACAAAAAAAGATTCTACCTGGAACCAAAAAAGATTCTACCCTGGAACCAAAAAAAGATTCTACCTGGAACCAAAAAAGATTCTACCCTGGAACCAAAAAAGATTCTACCTGGAACCAAAAAAGATTCTACCCTGGAACCAAAAAAGATTCTACCCTGGAACCAAAAAAAGATTCTACCTGGAACCAAAAAAGATTCTACCTGGAACCAAAAAAGGATTCTCCTATGAGGACATCCAAAGAGGTTAGTCACCATTGGAACTCTTTTTTCTAAGAGCGTAGGTCAGAGGTCAGTGGGATGCATGAGAGGAAAAGAGGGAAATATAAAGAGAGAGCGAGAGAAAAAAGAGAAGG
>NC_048577.1:71838746-71908746 GCF_013265735.2 Oncorhynchus mykiss
CTCCAGCTTCGGCAAGACTCCCGCAGTGTGACAGACTATGCGGTGGATTTCTGCACGTTGGCAGCTAAGAGTTGCCAGGAACCTAGAATCGCTGTTCAACACGTTCCTGCACGGGTTATCAGAGGAAGTGAAGGAAAAGCTAGCAGCCCAGGAACTACCGATAAATCGTGACTCGCTGCTACGTGAACGTAGGAAGGAGAGGAGGTCCAATTCCACCTCGCCTCCAAGGCATCCTGGAAGTCTCCAACGTCTCCATGGCTGGTAGGACCAAAGGCTACCTGAGTTCCCCACGACAGTCTCTGAAGTCTGCCGATTCACTTCTTCTTGAGCCAATGCAACTAGGCAGAGCTAAACTGTCCCCAGCCGAACGTCTACACAAAGAGTTGCCTGTATTGCGGGACTACTGGTAATTTTGTCTCCACCTGTCCACTAAAAGACCAGGCTCACTGGTAGGGGCGAGTCCTCTGGTGGGCCATACGGATAACTTTTTCTCTCCCCTTACTCGCACCCCTCTCCACGCCATCCTGCTGGGGGGGAGACCAGTCGAAATCTCTCCGGGTACTCATTGACTCTGGGGCCGATGAGAGTTTTATGGATGCCTCCCTGGCATCCGAGCTGGGCATCTCCATTCAGCCACTCTCCATTCCCATGGACATTAGAATGCTGGAGGGGTGCTCTATAGACCGGGTCAACGAAAATTCCACTCCCATCAATTTACGAGTGTCAGGAAACCACAGCGAGGCAATCCAATTCATGCTAATTAAGTCTCCTCAGGTTTCCGTGGTATTTGGATTATCTTGGCTCCAGCGACACAATACCCTCACAGACTGGACTGCTGTTGCCATTATGGGCTGTTCTGCCACGCCCATTGCCTGAAGTCAGCACAGCCTGCCCCCGGGACGTTTTCCTGTGGGCTCGGAAGCTGCCCCGGACCTCTCCACCATTCCCCCGGACCTCTTCTCCATTCCCCCGGACCTCTCCACCATTCCCCTGGACCTCTCCTCCATTCCCCCGAACCTCTCCTCCATTCCCCCGGACCTCTTCTCCATTCCCCCGGACCTCTCCTCCATTCCCCCGGACCTCTCCTCCATTCCCCCGGACCTCTCCTCCATTCCCCCAGACCTCTCCACCATTCCCCCGGACCTCTACTCCAGTCCCCCGGACCTCTAGTCCATTCCCCCGGACCTCTCCTCCATTCCTCCGGACCTCTACTCCAGTCCCCCGGACCTCTCCTCCATTCCCCCGGACCTCTACTCCAGTCCCCCGGACCTCTCCTCCATTCCCCCGGACCTCTACTCCAGTCCCCCGGACCTCTCCTCCATTCCCCCGGACCTCTACTCCAGTCCCTCGGACCTCTCCTCCATTCCCCCGGACCTCTCCTCCATTCCCCCGGACCTCTCCACCATTCCCCCGGACCTCTCCTCCATTCTCCCGGACCTCTCTTCCATTCCCCCGGACCTCTCCACCATTCCGCCGTACCTCTCCTACATTCCCCCGGACCTCTCCTCCATTCCCCCGGACCTCTCCTCCATTCCCCCGTACCTCTACTCCAGTTCCCCGGACCTCTCCACCATTCCCCCGTACCTCTCCTACATTCCCCCGGACCTCTCCTCCATTCCCCCGGACCTCTCCTCCATTCCCCCGTACCTCTCTTCCATTCCCCCAGACCTCTACTCCATTCCCCCGTACCTCTCCTACATTCCCCCGGACCTCTCCACCATTCCCCCGGACCTCTCCTCCATTCCCCCGGACCTCTCCTCCATTCCCCCGGACCTCTCCTCCATTCCCCCGGACCTATACACCATTCCTCCGGACCTCTCCACCATTCCCGCAGAGTACCACCAGGACCTCCGGGAGGTTTTCAGTAAGGCCTGGGCCACTTCACTTCCTACGCACTGGTTTACCTACTGACTGGTTTATCCACTGACTGGTTTATCCACTGACTGGTTTACCCACTGACTGGTTTACCCACTGACTGGTTTACCCACTGACTGGTTTACCCACTGACTGGTTTATCCACTGACTGGTTTACCTACCGACTGGTTTACCCACTGACTGGTTTACCCACTGACTGGTTTACCTACTGACTGGTTTACCAACTGACTGGTTTACCCACTGACTGGTTTACTTACTGACTGGTTTACCTACTGACTGGTTTACCCACTGACTGGTTTACCTACTGACTGGTTTACCCACTGACTGGTTTACCTACTGACTGGTTTACCTACTGACTGGTTTACCTACTGACTGGTTAACCTACTGACTGGTTAATCTACTGACTGGTTTACCTACTGACTGGTTTATCCACTGACTGGTTTACCTACTGACTGGTTTACCAACTGACTTGTTTACCCACTGACTGGTTTACCTACTGACTGGTTTACTTACTGACTGGTTTACCTACTGACTGGTTTACTTACTGACTGGTTTACCCACTGACTGGTTTACCTACTGACTGGTTTACTTACTGACTGGTTTACCCACTGACTGGTTTACCAACTGACTGGTTTACTTACTGACTGGTTTACCCACTGACTGGTTTACTTACTGAATGGTTTACCTACTGACTGGTTTACCTACTGACTGGTTTACTTACTGACTGGTTTACCCACTGACTGGTTTACTTACTGAATGGTTTACCTACTGACTGGTTTACTTACTGACTGGTTTACTTACTGACTAGTTTACCTACTGACTGGTTTACTTACTGACTGGTTTACCTACTGACTGGTTTACTTACTGACTGGTTTATCCACTGACTGGTTTACCTACTGACTGGTTTACCTACTGACTGGTTTACCTACTGACTGGTTTATTTACTGACTGGTTTACCTACTGACTGGTTTACCTACTGACTGGTTTACTTACTGACTGGTTTACCTACTGACTGGAGTCCATTTCTGCCAAGGTCAAATCAGTTTACTGGACACACACTCACTCACACAAATGCCTCCGTGCCGGCACACACACACCTCATGTTTGTGTTTGAATGTCAGACAATTAAAAGCATTGTGTTTCCTTGGTGACATGGCCATTCCTGTGTGTGTTTGTGTGTGTGTGTGTGTGTGTGTGTGTGTGTGTGTGTGTGTGTGTGTGTGTGTGTGTGTGTGTGTGTGTGCCCCTGCGTGTGTGTGTGTGTGTGTGTGTGTATGTATGTGTGTGTGTGTGTGTGTGTGTGTGCCCCTGCGTGTGTGTGTGTTTGTCTGTGTGTGTCTGTGTGTGTGTGTGTGTGTGTGTGTGTGTGTGTGTGTGTGTGTGTGTGTGTGTGTGTGTGTGTGTGATATTGTGGAGAGACTGAGGGGTGCGTTACTCAGAGTGACAGCCAGAAAGGTGACATTGCCACCTGCCCGGGAGTCGGGCGCCAGCCGCGTCGTAATTTCTCTGTCTCGTTCCTGTTACCTTGATCAACTACAGGATAACAGAAGTGTTCCCTCTGTCTCGTTTTCCCTTGAACGAGCGACTCAAAGTGTGTGCGTGTGTGTGAGTGTGTGCGTGTGTGCCTCTGCGTGTGCCTGTGAGTGTGCTTGCATGTGTGCTTGTGTGTGTGCTTGTGTGTGTGCATGTGAATGTGCGTGTGTTTTTTAGTGTGTTAGTGTGTTTGTGTGTGTGTGTGTGTGTGTGTGTGTGTGTGTGTGTGTGTGTGTTTGTGTGTGTGTGCGTGTGTTTTTTAGTGTGTTAGTGTGTTTGTGTGTGTGTCTGTGTCTGTCTGATGGGTGATGGATAGTTTACTGCCTCCCAACCTGTTCTCACCACCACTAGTTTACAACTTCTACTCTGTCCTCCTCTCTCATTATCTCCCTCTCCTGTTCTCTCACTTGGAGCATCACCTTAGGTCATAAACTACTGCAGAGAGGAAAAATAGAGAACCACTTTAGAAAAGAAAGAGAGAAAGAGAAGAGAGACAGAGAAAGAGAGAGTTAGAGAGAGAGAGAGCAAGAGAAGATAAAGAACGAGAGTTAGAGAGAGAAATATAAAGAAAGAAAGAAAGAAAGAAAGAGAAAGTTAGAGCGAGAGAAAGAGGAGACAGAGAGAGAGAGAGACAGAGAGAGAGAGAGACAGAGAGACAGAGAGAGAGAGAGAGACAGAGTTAGAGAGAGAGAGAGACAGAGAGAGAGAGACAGAGAGACAGAGAGAGAGAGAGAGACAGAGTTAGAGAGAGAGAGAGAGACAGAGAGACAGAGAGAGAGAGAGAGAGACAGAGTTAGAGAGAGAGAGAGAGAGAGAGAGAGAGACAGAGTTAGAGAGAGAGAGAGACAGAGAGAGAGAGAGACAGAGAGACAGAGAGAGAGAGAGAGAGAGAGAGAGAGAGAGAGAGACAGAGAGAGAGAGAGACAGAGAGAGAGAGAGAGACAGAGTTAGAGAGAGAGAGAGAGAGAGAGACAGAGAGACAGAGAGACAGAGAGAGACAGAGAGAGAGAGAGACAGAGAGACAGAGAGAGAGAGAGAGACAGAGTTAGAGAGAGAGAGAGAGAGAGAGAGGGGGGTGCAAGTCGCAGTTACAAGCTGTTTGTCAAAACTATCAAGATGAAACAGTAAACATGGCTTTATGTGGAGTGTTTCACAATACAGAACAGGTATTTCAGCAGCTCCATGTTCACAAACCTAAAATCATACAATAAACAGCCTGTGAAAAATGGAATCAAATTGTAGTGAATTTGAGCCAAACTGAAACTAGGAACCTTGAGGAATGACATCAAAGACATGACTGCCTGCGCCAAGAAGCTGCAGACTAGAGTAAGGAGGGAAAGGAGGGAGTGAATTTGAAGGGTAGCTACCAGAAGCTTAGTACCTACATGATGTGAAACACACAGACACACCCTGTGCCAATAAGGTCCAGACCTCAGTTCAGGGGTTGAGGCAGGATTAGCAGAGCAGCAACACAACTCTGCAGTATTAAGGTCCAGACCTCAATTCAGGGGTTGAGGCAGGATTAGCAGGGCAACAACACAACTCTGCAGTATTAAGGTCCAGACCTCAATTCAGGGGTTGAGGCAGGATTAGCAGGGCAACAACACAACTCTGCAGTATTAAGGTCCAGACCTCAATTCAGGGGTTGAGGCAGGATTAGCAGGGCAACAACACAACTCTGCAGTATTAAGGTCCAGACCTCAATTCAGGGGTTGAGGCAGGATTAGCAGGGCAACAACACAACTCTGCAGTATTAAGGTCCAGACCTCAATTCAGGGGTTGAGGCAGGATTAGCAGAGCAGCAACATAACTCTGCAGTATTAAGGTCCAGACCTCAATTCAGGGGTTGAGGCAGGATTAGCAGGGCAACAACACAACTCTGCAGTATTAAGGTCCAGACCTCAGTTCAGGGGTTGAGGCAGGATTAGCAGAGCAGCAACACAACTCTGCAGTATTAAGGTCCAGACCTCAGTTCAGGGGTTGAGGCAGGATTAGCAGGGCAACAACACAACTCTGCAGTATTAAGGTCCAGACCTCAGTTCAGGGGTTGAGGCAGGATTAGCAGGGCAACAACACAACTCTGCAGTATTAAGGTCCAGACCTCAGTTCAGGGGTTGAGGCAGAATTAGCAGAGCAGCAACACAACTCTGCAGTATTAAGGTCCAGACCTCAGTTCAGGGGTTGAGGCAGAATTAGCAGGGCAACAACACAACTCTGCAGTATTAAGGTCCAGACCTCAGTTCAGGGGTTGAGGCAGGATTAGCAGGACAGCAACACTACACTACAGTGTGTCAATATCTCATAACCATGACTAATTAGATCCATGAGTCACAACAGCAACTCAATCACTGCTATCAGTTAACACGTACTGTAACCATCTGGAGAGAGAGAGAGGGAGATCGTTACAACACTCTATATATATAATATGACATTTGTAATGTCTTTATTGTTTTGAAACTTATGTATGTGTAATGTTTACTGCTTATTTTTATTGTTTATGGAGAGAGGGAGAGATGGAGAGATGGAGGGAGGGAGAGAGGGAGAGATGGTGAGAGGGAGAGAGGGAGAGATGAGAGAGGGAGAGAGGGAGAGATGAGAGAGGGAGAGAGGGAGAGATGAGAGATGGAGAGAGGGAGAGAGGGAGAGAGGGAGAGATGGAGAGAGGGAGAGATGGAGAGAGGGAGAGATGGAGAGAGGGAGAGATGGAGAGGGAGAGAGAGAGAGGGAGAGAGGGAAAGATGGAGAGAGGGAGAGATGGAGAGAGAGAGAGGGAGAGAGGGAGAGAGAGAGGGAGAGAGGGAGAGAGAGAGGGAGAGAGAGACAGACAGACAGACAGACAGACCACTTACCGAGCCAGCCTCGCACCCTGCCAGCAGTGACTGGGTTTCACTATTAAAGCTGATCAGCCTGGCTGAGCATTTCACTGTAGCCACGTCACACCTTGGGCATGGTCTTTTCCTCCACACGAGCCAAAGATGTCACAGTCCGACGCAGATAGAAAGACGATAACTTGACGGGGAACCCAACCATCTACCTTCCCAGATGCGTCTATCTTCTCGGAGCATCGTTTACAGACTGGGTGCCGTTGGAGTAGGCTGCTAGGGGAATAGTTTCGTGCGCTCTCCTCTCCTCTGCACGCCTCCGTCCCTTCCCTCGGCAATGTTTTGTTTCGTTCTCCCATTACCCAACCCCGCCGTCTGTCATTTATGAACTTTTAGCGCCGCTGTGCAACAGTTTCTCCGCACCCAGTTCGCGGAAGACTATGAAGACCACGCGGAAATGCCGCGCTCTGCTCTCGGTTGGACTCAACCTGGTCGCGCTGTTTTTTTCCACCACCGCGTTCATTACGACGTACTGGTGCGAGGGCACTCAGCGCGTCCCCAAGCCCAACTGCAGCAAGCAGCGGCGGCACAACTGCATCGACAACGGCACGAACGAGACAGACAAGAGCAAGGTCCACTACAGCTGGGAGACCGGAGACGATCGCTTTCTGTTCCGCCGTTTCCACACCGGGATCTGGTACTCCTGCGAGGAGAACATTCACGGTCCAGGTGAGATGATAACGTTTCTGTTAGTTAGACGCGCTCATAATGAGTCATTAGAACTATTGACATCCGGTTGAATGTTGACTAATGGTCTCGGGAAATCGGATAAATGGGTTGAAATCACAACTAAAATCTAAGTTTATTTGTCATATGCAACAGGATCCAATGGGATGTAAACGGTAGTATGTAACGCGAGCTCTTATCTCAACTGTTGCACGTTGCAGGAATAATCTCAAAACGTTTCAATAAGTAGGTTAATTAAATAATAATAATAGGATGTTGGTATGATAAATCGTCTTAACAAAGTGCGCTGACAGTGAAACGGAACATCTGCTGTTTACTGTCTTCTATAGGCTACGTTTAGAATATTACGACCAGAACTCAATCAGACAGTTATTAGTTAATATCGGACTTTACTGAATTAACAGTGATACGTAGGCTGAACATTCTCACATTGATTGATCTGCGACGTGTATTGGATGCTGCACACACTCCCTCGTCAATATCTCCCGCGGTACGTAACTCATATGAGCTAATCGTTCACTTCAACAACAGGTTTACTTACTCTCAGACTCAGAAATCGAATTAAAGTGTATTGGTACATACACAGATGAGCAGATGTTATCACAGGTGCAGAGAAATTGCTTGTGTTTCTAGCTCCAACTGTGCAGTAATACCAAGCGATACAGAACAACAGGCACTTAATCCACAAAGTAAAAATAAAGAAATTACGAAAATGTCAGACTGAGCAATGACAGGGTCTTGAATATATATTTAATTTATTAGTTTTATTTACTTTTTTGATCATGTCGTTTTGTATTGCTAGGTATTATCACTGCACTGTTGAGGCTAGAAATACACTGCAGGTCAAACACCGTTTCTATTCACATACTGTCCATACTGTCGATACACCCCATTATATATAAACGGTGTCTAAGACTAGAACACAGTTCATATGAAGTAGGTATAGCCGTATGTAAACATGACTAACGTGACCTGTGTTCAATGACTCTGTATACACAGGGCAAAGCAGTTTCTAAGGTGCAGGGTAGAGTAACGGGTGGTAGCCGGCTAGAAACGGTGACTACGGTTCAGCGCAGGGTACTCGGAGGAGACCGGATAGAAACAGTGACTAAGGTTCAGGGTAGGGTACTCGGAGGAGACCGGATAGAAACAGTGACTACGGTTCAGGGCAGGGTACTCGGAGGAGACCGGATAGAAACAGTGACTACGGTTCAGCGCAGGGTACTCGGAGGAGACCGGCTAGAAACAGTGACTACGGTTCAGGGCAGGGTACTCGAAGGAGACCGGCTAGAAACACAAGGTGTGACACAAGGTGGTGTAGGTGTTCTGGAGGGCTGTCAGTGTTTCCCCAATGATGTGTTGGGCTGACCGCACCACTGTCTGGAGATCTCTGAGGTTGCGGACGATGCTATTGCCGTACTGGGTGATGACACAGCCTGACAGAATGCTCTCAATGGTGCATATACAGTGCCTTGCGAAAGTATTCGGCCCCCTTGAACTTTGCAACCTTTTGCCACATTTCAGGCTTCAAACATAAAGATATTAAACTGTATTTTTTTGTGAAGAATCAACAACAAGTCGGACACAATCATGAAGTGGAACGACATTTATTGGATATTTCAAACTTTTTTAACAAATCAAAAACTGAAAAATTGGGCGTGCAAAATTATTCAGCCCCCTTAAGTTAATACTTTGTAGCGCCACCTTTTGCTGCGATTACAGCTGTAAGTCGCTTGGGGTATGTCTCTATCAGTTTTGCACATCGAGAGACTGACATTTTTTCCCATTCCTCCTTGCAAAACAGCTCGAGCTCAGTGAGGTTGGATGGAGAGCATTTGTGAACAGCAGTTTTCAGTTCTTTCCACAGATTCTCGATTGGATTCAGGTCTGGACTTTGACTTGGCCATTCTAACACCTGGATATGTTTATTTTTGAACCATTCCATTGTAGATTTTCCTTTATGTTTTGGATCATTGTCTTGTTGGAAGACAAATCTCTGTCCCAGTCTCAGGTCTTTTGCAGACTCCATCAGGTTTTCTTCCAGAATGGTCCTGTATTTGGCTCCATCCATCTTCCCATCAATTTTAACCATCTTCCCTGTCCCTGCTGAAGAAAAGCAGGCCCAAACCATGATGCTGCCACCACCATGTTTGACAGTGGGGATGTTGTGTTCAGCTGGGTTGCTTTTACGCCAAACATAACGTTTTGCATTGTTGCCAAAAAGTTCAGTTTTGGTTTCATCTGACCAGAGCACCTTCTTCCACATGTTTGGTGTGTCTCCCAGGTGGCTTGTGGCAAACTTTAAACAACACTTTTTATGGATATCTTTAAGAAATGGCTTTCTTCTTGCCACTCTTCCATAAAGGCCAGATTTGTGCAATATACGACTGATTGTTGTCCTATGGACAGTCTCCCACCTCAGCTGTAGATCTCTGCAGTTCATCCAGAGTGATCATGGGCCTCTTGGCTGCATCTCTGATCAGTCTTCTCCTTGTATGAGCTGAAAGTTTAGAGGGACGGCCAGTTCTTGGTAGATTTGCAGTGGTCTGATACTCCTTCCATTTCAATATTATCGCTTGCACAGTGCTCCTTGGGATGTTTAAAGCTTGGGAAATCTTTTTGTATCCAAATCCGGCTTTAAACTTCTTCACAACAGTATCTCAGACCTGCCTGGTGTGTTCCTTGTTCTTCATGATGCTCTCTGCGCTTTTAACGGATCTCTGAGACTATCACAGTGCAGGTGCATTTATACGGAGACTTGATTACACACAGGTGGATTGTATTTATCATCATTAGTCATTTAGGTCAACATTGGATCATTCAGAGATCCTCACTGAACTTCTGGAGAGAGTTTGCTGCACTGAAAGTAAAGGGGCTGAATAATTTTGCACGCCCAAATTTTCAGTTTTTGATTTGTTAAAAAAGTTTGAAATATCCAATAAATGTCGTTCCACTTCATGATTGTGTCCCACTTGTTGTTGATTCTTCACAAAAAAATACAGTTTTATATCTTTATGTTTGAAGCCTGAAATGTGGCAAAAGGTTGCAAAGTTCAAGGGGGCCGAATACTTTCGCAAGGCACTGTATATACATTTGTGAGGGTCTTAGGGCCCAAAACTAATTTCTTCAGCCTTCTGTGGTTGAAGAAGTGCTGTTGAGCCTACTATCTGTGTGAAGGGACCATTTCGGTTGACATTGATGTGCATGCTGAGTAATATGACGTTTTTCACCCTCTCCACTGCAGCCCCGTCGATGTGGATGGGGGAGTGCTCTCTCTAATGTCTCCTGAAGTTCACGATCAGCCCCTTCGTTTGGTTGATGTTGAGGTAGAGGTTATTTTGTTGGCACCACTCTGTCAGGGCTCTCACCTCCTCCCTGTAGATTGTGACATCGTTATTGGTAATCAGGTCTACCACTATTGTGTCGTCAACAAACTTGATGATTGAGTTGGAGACGTGCGTGGCCATGAAGTCATGGGTGAACAGGGAGCACAGGAGGGGGCTGAGCACGTACCCCTGTGGGGCGCCCATGTTGAGGATCAGTGTAGTAGAGGTGTTGTTGTCTACCTTCACCACCTGGGAGTCGGCCCGTCAGGAAGTCCAGGACCCAGTTGCACAGGGAAGGGTTCAGACCCAGAACCCTGAGCTTAGTGATGATCTTGGAGGAGCACTATGGTGTTGGAAGACTGACCTGTAGTTGATGAACCGCTTTCTTACGTAGGTATTTCTCTTGTCCAGGTGGGATATTGGCAGTGTGCAATTGTTAGAAATATTATGAATAAATGAATAAACAATATTCTCATTTAAATGGAACTGTAACTAAGTAAACTTATACTCTGTTTTATTATATCTGATTAACAATATGAGTTCATAAGAAGGGATTGTGTGACACGGACAAGGAGTAATTAAAGTTAATGAACACCATTCCAACTAGGAAGAAAGGAATGGGTTGTGGATTAAGTAAACAGATAAGGTAGTTAACCTATGGTTGAACCTGACTAAACTGAGCTCTGGGGTGTTTTAGATAAGGCAGTGAGTGCATTCCTAGGTTTTCTGTTAATTAGAACTGTCAGCTAAGTGGTGATCGATAATGGTGAGGAGTCAAAAGTTAATTCAGTTGTGTTGTGTGTCCTGTGTATGTGCTAGGCGGTCAGAAAGAACTCAGAATGAACTTTTAAAGTTCCATTTGTCCCGGTCTGGAGGAGGAGATTCATTTTAGAAGCAATGAATTGACGTCATGTTATTGTATATAAACTGTTGCTGTCTTACAGGGGGTCATAGCTGGTCTGTTGGTACACGTCCACGTTCCTAGTCACCTTGCCGTGGTTAAATGTGGTGGTTCGCGCTTTCAGTTTTGCACAAATGCTGCCTAATCTAATCGCGACAGTGCGAACAACATCCTCTATACACTTCCTGATGAGTCAAAACAATCTTGAAGCATAGATTCCGATTGGTCAGACCAACGTTGAACAGTCCTTACCATGGTAACTTCCTGTTTGAGTTTCTGCTTATATGAGGGAAGCAGCAGAATGGAGGTATGATCTGATTTGCCATAGAGAGGGCGGTGGGAGGGTCTTGTAGCCACCCCAGAACGGAGGTATGATCTGATTTGCCATAGAGAGGGCGGGGGGAGGGTCTTGTTGCCACCCCGAACGGAGGTATGATTTGATTTGCCATAGAGAGGGCGGGGGGAGGGTCTTGTTGCCACCCCGAACGGAGGTATGATCTGATTTACCATAGAGAGGGCGGGGGGGGGGGGGGGGGGGTCTTGTTGCCACCCAGAATGGAGAGTAGCAATGGTCAAGAGTTGGTGTTGCACGTGTAGCACAGAAGATGTGTTGATAGAATTTCGGCGTTTTGTTTCTCAGATTTCCTTTATTAAAGTCCCCAGCTACAATAAAGGTGGCCTCAGAATATACGTTTCTCAGAGAGAGAGAGAGAGAGAGAGAGAGGGAGAGGGAGAGAGAGAGAGAGAGAGAGACAGAGAGACAGAGAGAGAGAGAGAGAGGGAGAGGGAGAGGGGGAGAGGGAGAGGGAGAGATTGTGTGTGAGAGAGAGAGATAAGAAAGAAAGAAAGAAAGAAAGAAAGAAAGGGAGAGACAAACACACACACAGGCAGAGCTTTATGGGAGCTGTGGAAGCCAATGTAGCCTGGTGAGCACTATCTGGCCAAGTCCTTCTAATTGTTTCAAACCTAACCCAAGCCTTAACCCTGACCATAACCACTCTGCTAACCTTATGCCTAACCCCGACCCTAACCACTCTGCTAACCTTATGCCTAACCCCGACCCTAACCACTCTGCTAACCTTATGCCTAACCCTAACCACTCTGCTAACCTTATGCCTAACCCTGACCCTAACCACTCTGCTAACCTTATGCCTAACCCTGACCCTAACCACTCTGCTAACCTTATGCCTAACCCCGACCCTAACCACTCTGCTAACCTTATGCCTAACCCCGACCCTAACCACTCTGCTAACCTTATGCTTAACCCCGACCCTAACCCTGACCCTAACCACTCTGCTAACCTTATGCCTAACCCCGACCCTAACCCTGACCCTAACCACTCTGCTAACCTTATGCCTAACCCTAACTTTAAATTAAGACCAAAAAGCTTATTAATGTTTTTTATATTTTTGAGGGTACAAACCATTTGGACTTTGCAGCTAGGCCATTTAGTGGGAACCCAGTGTTCTCTCCTCTCTCTGGGCTGGTAGGCTGGCATTACCTCGTACCTCAACACAGCTGTCCTATGTTATCTGCCAGGCAAGCAGGCAGGGTGTGTATGTATGCGTCTTTGTGTGTGTGTTTGTGCTTTGTGCTTTGTGTGTGTGTGTGTGTGTGTGTGTGTGTGTGTGTGTGTGTGTGTGTGTGTGTGTGTGTGTGTGTGTGTGTGTGTGTGTGTGTGTGTGTGTGTGTGTGTGTGTGTGTGTGTATGTGTGTGTGTGCTGGCAGCGCGCTGTAGGCAGGCTCTGACAGACTGGGGCTCCGGCAGTCTCCTGCAGCTGTGGAAGATACTGGTCTTCCTGGGTCTCCCATCTTGCCACTGGAATATCACCTTCCTACAGTGAAGTAGTGTCCCCCTTGTTTTGTTCCATCCCACTTGATTTGTTCCATCCCCCTTGATTGGTTCCATCCCCCTTGATTGGTTCCATCCCACTTGATTGGTTCCATCCCCCTTGATTGGTTCCATCCCACTTGATTTGTTCCATCCCACTTGATTGGTTCCATCCCCCTTGATTGGTTCCATCCCCCTTGATTGGTTCCATCCCCCTTGATTTGTTCCATCCCCCTTGATTTGTTCCATCCCACTTGATTTGTTCCATCCCACTTGATTTGTTCCATCCCACTTGATTGGTTCCATCCCCCTTGATTGGTTCCATCCCCCTTGATTGGTTCCATCCCCCTTGATTTGTTCCATCCCCCTTGATTTGTTCCATCCCACTTGATTTGTTCCATCCCACTTGATTTGTTCCATCCCCCTTGATTGGTTCCTTCCCACTTGATTTGTTCCATCCCACTTGATTGGTTCCATCCCCCTTGATTGGTTCCTTCCCACTTGATTTGTTCCATCCCACTTGATTGGTTCCATCCCCCTTGATTGGTTCCTTCCCACTTGATTTGTTCCATCCCCCTTGATTGGTTCCATCCCCCTTGATTGGTTCCATCCCCCTTGATTGGTTCCTTCCCACTTGATTTGTTCCATCCCACTTGATTTGTTCCATCCCCCTTGATTTGTTCCATCCCCCTTGATTTGTTCCATCCCCCTTGATTGGTTCCATCCCCCTTTATTTGTTCCATCCCCCTTGATTTGTTCCATCCCACTTGATTTGTTCCATCCCACTCGATTTGTTCCATCCCCCTTGATTGGTTCCTTCCCACTTGATTTGTTCCATCCCACTTGATTTGTTCCATCCCCCTTGATTGGTTCCTTCCCACTTGATTTGTTCCATCCCACTTGATTTGTTCCATCCCCCTTGATTGGTTCCTTCCCACTTGATTTGTTCCATCCCACTTGATTTGTTCCATCCCCCTTGATTGGTTCCTTCCCACTTGATTTGTTCCATCCCACTTGATTTTTTCCATCCCCCTTGATTTGTTCCATCCCCCTTGATTGGTTCCTTCCCACTTGATTTGTTCCATCCCACTTGATTTGTTCCATCCCCCTTGATTGGTTCCTTCCCACTTGATTTGTTCCATCCCACTTGATTTGTTCCATCCCCCTTGATTGGTTCCTTCCCACTTGATTTGTTCCATCCCACTTGATTTTTTCCATCCCCCTTGATTTGTTCCATCCCCCTTGATTGGTTCCTTCCCACTTGATTGGTTCCATCCCACTTGATTTGTTCCATCCCACTTGATTGGTTCCATCCCACTTGATTGGTTCCATCCCACTTGGTTTGTTCCATCCCACTTGATTGGTTCCTTCCCACTTGGTTTGTTCAATCCCACTTGATTGGTTCCTTCCCACTTGGTTTGTTCCATCCCCACTTGATTTCCTTTCCAATGGGATAGCAGCGTGGAGTATTGGTCGTCACCATCTGGATGTCACCATGATACAGTCGACTACACAGTGGAGACAGTTTGAGCTGCAAGATGGCAACACAACAACAAGGGGACAGTGTCCTTCGCTCCCGCTTGCTTGAGCATTGCTCTCCAGCTGTAAAGAGAGGGAAGTAGCTAGATTGTGTAATCAATATCAGTTCAGTGAGGACAGTGAAGTAACTAGATAGTGTAGTCAATATCAGGTAAGTGAGCACAGGGAAGTAGCTAGATAGTGTAGTTAATATCAGGTCAGTGAGGACAGGGAAGTAGCTAGATAGTGTAGTCAATATCAGATCAGATCAGTGAGGAGAAGAGAGGGAAGTAGCTAGATAGTGTAGTCAATATCAGATCAGATCAGTGAGGAGAGGAAGTAGCTAGATAGTGTAGTCAATATCAGATCAGAGAGGAGAGGAAGTAGCTAGATAGTGTAGTCAATATCAGATCAGATCAGTGAGGAGAGGAGGTAGCTAGATAGTGTAATCAATATCAGGTCAGTGAGGACAGTGAAGTAACTAGATAGTGTAGTCAATATCAGGCAAGTGAGCACAGGGAAGTAGCTAGATAGTGTAGTTAAGATCAGATCAGATCAGTGAGGAGAAGAGAGGGAAGTAGCTAGATAGTGTAGTCAATATCAGATCAGATCAGTGAGGAGAGGAAGTAGCTAGATAGTGTAGTCAATATCAGATCAGAGAGGAGAGGAAGTAGCTAGATAGTGTAGTCAATATCAGATCAGATCAGTGAGGAGAGGAGGGAGCTAGATAGTGTAGTCAATATCAGATCAGATCAGTGAGGAGAGGGAAGTAGCTAGATGGTGTAGTCAATATCAGATCAGATCAGTGAGGAGAGGAAGTAGCTAGATAGTGTAGTCAAGATCAGATCAGTGAGGAGGGGGAAGTAGCTAGATAGTGTAGTCAATATCAGATCAGATCAGTGAGGAGAGGGAAGTAGCTAGATAGTGTAGTCAATAACGGATCAGATCAGTGAGGAGAGGGAAGTAGCTAGATGGTGTAGTCAATATCAGATCAGATCAGTGAAGAGAGGGAAGTAGCTAGATAGTGTAGTCTATAACGGATCAGATCAGTGAGGAGAGGGAAGTAGCTAGATGGTGTAGTCAATATCAGATCAGATCAGTGAGGAGAGGGAAGTAGCTAGATGGTGTAGTCAATATCAGATCAGATCAGTGAGTAGAGGGGAGTAGCTAGATAGTGTAGTCAGTATCAGATCAGATCAGTGAGGAGAGGGGAGTAGCTAGATAATGTAGTCAATATCAGATCAGATCAGTGAGGAGAGAGAAGTAGCTAGATAATGTAGTCAATATCAGATCAGATTAGTGAGGAGAGGGGTGTAGCTAGATAGTGTAGTCAATATCAGATCAGATCAGTGAGGAGAGGGAAGTAGCTAGATAATGTAGTCAATATCAGATCAGTGAGGAGAGGGAAGTAGCTAGATGGTGTAGTCAATATCAGATCAGATCAGTGAGGAGAGGGGAGTAGCTAGATAGTGTAGTCAGTATCAGATCAGATCAGTGAGGAGAGGGGAGTAGCTAGATAATGTAGTCAATATCAGATCAGATCAGTGAGGAGAGAGAAGTAGCTAGATAATGTAGTCAATATCAGATCAGATTAGTGAGGAGAGGGGTGTAGCTAGATAGTGTAGTCAATATCAGATCAGATCAGTGAGGAGAGGGAAGTAGCTAGATAATGTAGTCAATATCAGATCAGTGAGGAGAGGGAAGTAGCTAGATGGTGTAGTCAATATCAGATCAGATCAGTGAGGAGAGGGGAGTAGCTAGATAATGTAGTCAATATCAGATCAGATCAGTGAGGAGAGGGGAGTAGCTAGATAATGTAGTCAATATCAGATCAGATCAGTGAGGAGAGGGAAGTAGCTAGATAATGTAGTCAATATCAGATCAGATCAGTGAGGAGAGAGAAGTAGCTAGATAATGTAGTCAATTTCAGATCAGATCAGTGAGGAGAGGGGAGTAGATAGATAGTGTAGTCAATTTCAGATCAGATCAGTGAGGAGAGGGGAGTAGATAGATAGTGTAGTCAATTTCAGATCAGATCAGTGAGGAGAGGGGAGTAGCTAGATAGTGTAGTCAATATCAGATCAGATCAGTGGGGAGAGGGAAGTAGCTAGATAATGTAGTCAATATCAGATCAGTGGGGAGAGGGAAGTAGCTAGATAATGTAGTCAATATCAGATCAGATCAGTGAGGAGAGGGAAGTAGCTAGATAATGTAGGCAATATCAGATCAGATCAGTGAGGAGAGGGGAGTAGCTACATAGTGTAGTCAATATCAGATCAGATCAGTGAGGAGAGGGAAGTAGCTAGATAATGTAGTCAATATCAGATCAGTGAGGAGAGGGAAGTAGCTAGATAATGTAGTCAATATCAGATCAGTGAGGACAGGAAGTAGCTAGATAGTGTAGTCAGTATCAGATCAGTGAGGAGAGGGGAGTAGCTACATAGTGTAGTCAATATCAGATCAGATCAGTGAGGAGAGGGAAGTAGCTAGATAATGTAGTCAATATCAGATCAGTGAGGAGAAGGAAGTAGCTAGATAATGTAGTCAATATCAGATCAGTGAGGACAGGAAGTAGCTAGATAATGTAGTCAATATCAGATCAGTGAGGAGAGGGAAGTAGCTAGATAATGTAGTCAATATCAGATCAGTGAGGACAGGAAGTAGCTAGATAGTGTAGTCAATATCAGATCAGATCAGTGAGGAGAAGAGAGGGAAGTAGCTAGATAGTGTAGTCAATATCAGATCAGATCAGTGAGGAGAGGAAGTAGCTAGATAGTGTAGTCAATATCAGATCAGATCAGTGAGGAGAGGAAGTAGCTAGATAATGTAGTCAATATCAGATCAGTGAGGAGGGGGAAGTAGCTAGATAGTGTAGTCAATATCAGATCAGATCAGTGAGGAGGGGGAAGTAGCTAGATAGTGTAGTCAATATCAGATCAGTGAGGAGAGGGAAGTAGCTAGATAATGTAGTCAATATCAGATCAGTGAGGAGAGGGAAGTAGCTAGATAATGTAGTCAATATCAGATCAGTGAGGAGAGGGAAGTAGCTAGATAGTGTAGTCAATATCAGATCAGATCAGTGAGGAGGGGGAAGTAGCTAGATAGTGTAGTCAATATCAGATCAGTGAGGAGAGGGAAGTAGCTAGATAATGTAGTCAATATCAGATCAGTGAGGAGAGAGAAGTAGCTAGATAATGTAGTCAATATCAGATCAGATCAGTGAGGAGAGGGGAGTAGATAGATAGTGTAGTCAATTTCAGATCAGATCAGTGAGGAGAGGGGAGTAGCTAGATAATGTAGTCAATATCAGATCAGATCAGTGGGGAGAGGGAAGTAGCTAGATAATGTAGTCAATATCAGATCAGTGGGGAGAGGGAAGTAGCTAGATAATGTAGTCAATATCAGATCAGATCAGTGAGGAGAGGGAAGTAGCTAGATAATGTAGTCAATATCAGATCAGATCAGTGAGGAGAGGGGAGTAGCTAGATAATGTAGTCAATATCAGATCAGTGAGGAGAGGGAAGTAGCTAGATAGTGTAGTCAATATCAGATCAGTGAGGACAGGAAGTAGCTAGATAGTGTAGTCAGTATCAGATCAGTGAGGAGAGGGGAGTAGCTACATAGTGTAGTCAATATCAGATCAGATCAGTGAGGAGAGGGAAGTAGCTAGATAATGTAGTCAATATCAGATCAGTGAGGAGAGGGAAGTAGCTAGATAATGTAGTCAATATCAGATCAGTGAGGACAGGAAGTAGCTAGATAATGTAGTCAATATCAGTTCAGTGAGGAGAGGGAAGTAGCTAGATAATGTAGTCAATATCAGATCAGTGAGGACAGGAAGTAGCTAGATAGTGTAGTCAATATCAGATCAGATCAGTGAGGAGAAGAGAGGGAAGTAGCTAGATAGTGTAGTCAATATCAGATCAGATCAGTGAGGAGAGGAAGTAGCTAGATAGTGTAGTCAATATCAGATCAGTGAGGAGAGGGAAGTAGCTAGATAATGTAGTCAATATCAGATCAGTGAGGAGAGGGAAGTAGCTAGATAATGTAGTCAATATCAGATCAGTGAGGAGAGGGAAGTAGCTAGATAGTGTAGTCAATATCAGATCAGATCAGTGAGGAGGGGGAAGTAGCTAGATAGTGTAGTCAATATCAGATCAGTGAGGAGAGGGAAGTAGCTAGATAATGTAGTCAATATCAGATCAGTGAGGAGAGAGAAGTAGCTAGATAATGTAGTCAATATCAGATCAGATCAGTGAGGAGGGGGAAGTAGCTAGATAGTGTAGTCAATATCAGATCAGTGAGGAGAGGGAAGTAGCTAGATAGTGTAGTCAATATCAGATCAGATCAGTGAGGAGGGGGAAGTAGCTAGATAGTGTAGTCAATATCAGATCAGTGAGGAGGGGGAAGTAGCTAGATAGTGTAGTCAATATCAGATCAGTGAGGAGAGGGAAGTAGCTAGATAATGTAGTCAATATCAGATCAGATCAGTGAGGAGAGAGAAGTAGCTAGATAGTGTAGTCAATATCAGATCAGATCAGTGAGGAGAGAGAAGTAGCTAGATAATGTAGTCAATATCAGATCAGATCAGTGAGGAGAGAGAAGAAGCTAGATAATGTAGTCAATATCAGATCAGTGGGGAGATAGAAGTAGCTAGATAGTGTAGTCAATATCAGATCAGATCAGTGAGGAGAGGGAAGTAGCTAGATAGTGTAGTCAATATCAGATCAGATCAGTGAGGAGAGGGAAGTAGCTAGATAATGTAGTCAGTATCAGATCAGATCAGTGAGGAGAGGGAAGTAGCTAGATAGTGTAGTCAATATCAGATCAGATCAGTGAGGAGAGGGAAGTAGCTAGATAATGTAGTCAATATCAGATCAGATCAGTGAGGAGAGGGAAGTAGCTAGATAATGTAGTCAATATCAGATCAGATCAGTGAGGAGAGGGAAGTAGCTAGATAGTGTAGTCAATATCAGATCAGATCAGTGAGGAGAGGGAAGTAGCTAGATAGTGTAGTCAATATCAGATCAGATCAGTGAGGAGAGGGAAGTAGCTAGATAGTGTAGTCAATATCAGATCAGATCAGTGAGGACAGGAAGTAGCTAGATAATGTAGTCAATATCAGATCAGTGAGGACAGGAAGTAGCTAGATAGTGTAGTCAGTATCAGATCAGATCAGTGAGGACAGGAAGTAGCTAGATAATGTAGTCAATATCAGATCAGTGAGGAGAGGGAAGTAGCTAGATAATGTAGTCAATACCAGATCAGTGAGGAGAGGGAAGTAGCTAGATAATGTAGTCAATATCAGATCAGTGAGGAGAGGGAAGTAGCTAGATAATGTAGTCAATATCAGATCAGTGAGGAGAGGAAGTAGCACAAATTCCCTACCATCCCGTCTCCAGTCAGCTGTTCGTTCCACAAAAACTGTGATGGCTGTTTATTTTCACGACGGTCGTCATCCCGAACCGTTGGTTATGTGGTTTTATGGTAACTGTGCCAGGCCCTGTGTGTGTGTAACGACCATAACGACCATCAATTAACTAATGAACCTCCATAACGACCATCAATTAACTAATGAACTTCCATAACGACCATCAATTAACTAATGAACTTCCATAACGACCATCAATTAACTAATGAACCCATAACGACCATCAATTAACTAATGAACCCATAACGACCATCAATTAACTAATGAACCCATAACGACCATCAATTAACTAATGAACCCATAACGACCATCAATTAACTAATGAACCCATAACGACCATCAATTAACTAATGAACCCATAACGAGCTCGGTCCATTACATCGACCTATTCCATTAGTGATTAACTTCCAGACGTGTTTACAAGATACTATAGTTTTAGATGTTACCTTTAGACAGGTCCAGGATCAGCTCAGAGAGAGAGAGAGAGAGAGAGAGAGAGAGAGAGAGAGAGAGAGAGAGAGAGAGAGAGAGAGATGCAACAATGCAACAATGCTCTCTCTCTCTCTCTCTCTCTCTCTCTCTCTCTCTCTCTCTCTCTCTCTCTCTCTCTCTCTCTCTCTCTCTCTCTCTCTCTCTCTCTCTCTCTCTCTCTCTCTCTCTCTCTCTCTCTCTCTCTCTCTCTCTCTCTCTCTCTCTCTCTCTCTCTCTCTCTCTCTCTCTCTCTCTCTCTCTCTCTCTCTCTCTCTCTCTCTCTCTCTCTCTCTCTCTCTCTCTCTCTCTCTCTCTCTCTCTCTCTCTCTCTCTCTCTCTCTCTCTCTCTCTCTCTCTCTCTCTCTCTCTCTCTCTCTCTCTCTCTCTCTCTCTCTCTCTCTCTCTCTCTCTCTCTCACACACACTTTTCCAGTCTGAAATTCAGTGTTGTTCATCCAGTCCCATTCATCCAGATTTAATTTCAACTGCTCTCTTTGTCGTTAACAATATCCCTTTCTTCAAAAAGTTCTTTAAAACTCTGAATTTAAACTCTTCTGGCAGACTCCCCAAAACAATCTGTCCTAGGCTTTGTCCTCCACAAGTGTTTGCTTAGTCTTTTCATTATGTACTATGTTGATTTGTCAAGGGAGAATAAGGCCTGGGATTTAATCCCATTGTGCTTTGTCAGCTTCGTGCCATTTAAAAGGAATTACTCTGTTCTGTTGTCTATGGAGAATAAGGTCTGGGATTCAATTCCAACGCGCTTTGTCAGCTACGCTCCATTTAAAATAAACTCCAGATGGAGTCGACACATGCAGCGTTTACTGTGAATGCGGGGCTCCGGGGAAGAGCAGGAACATTGCCTTTAAAATGGTACATAGCTGACAAAACACATCCAGATAGAATCCTAGCCTTTTAATATTTAAACTCTTTACTGTGTTGTGTACTGTCTATGGAGAGTCACATCCTGGGGTCTGTTGTCTATGGAGAGTCACATCCTGGGGTCTGTTGTCTATGGAGAGTCACATCCTGGGCTCTGTTGTCTATGGAGAATAAAATCCTAAGAGAGAGGTGTAGTGTTGGTCGGGTCAGTTTTAGGTTTTAATTTGTTTAAATTCTTTATGTTAACAGATATTAAAGCCCTTGTACCCCCCCCCCCCTCTCTCTCTTTCTCTCTCTCTCTCTCTCTCTCTCTCCCGCCCGCCCGCCCTCCCTCTCTCTCTCTCTCTCTCTCCCTCTCCCTCTCTCTCTCTCTCTCTCTCTCTCTCTCTCTCCCTCCCTCCCACCCTCCCTCTCTCTCTCTCCCTCTCTCTCTCTCTCCCCCTCTCTCTCTCTCTCTCTCTCTCCCTCGCTCCCGCCCTTTCTCTCTCTCTCTCTCTCTGTCTCTATCTTTCTCTCAGGTGAGAAGTGTCGTAGCTTCATTGATCTGGCTCCGGCTTCAGAGAGAGGTGAATAATGTGGGTGTATGTGTGTGTGAGGGTGTATGTGCGTGTGCTGGAATTTGTCTGCACCAGACTGAAGCAGCCTCACCACTGAATGGCCTTCTATAGGGGTTAAAGGTGGGCTGGACCACTGAATGGTCTTCTATAGGGGTTAAAGGTGGTCTGGACCACTGAATGGTCTTCTATAGGGGTTAAAGGTGGGCTGGACCACTGAATGGTCTTCTATAGGGGTTAAAGGTGGTCTGGACCAGGCTGAAGCAGCCTCACCACTGAATGGTCTTCTATAGGGGTTAAAGGTGGGCTGGACCACTGAATGGCCTTCTATAGGGGTTAAAGGTGGGCTGGACCACTGAATGGTCTTCTATAGGGGTTAAAGGTGGTCTGGACCAGGCTGAAGCAGCCTCACCACTGAATGGTCTTCTATAGGGGTTAAAGGTGGGCTGGACCACTGAATGGCCTTCTATAGGGGTTAAAGGTGGGCTGGACCACTGAATGGCCTTCTATAGGGGTTAAAGGTGGGCTGGACCACTGAATGGCCTTCTATAGGGGTTAAAGGTGGTCTGGACCAGGCTGAAGCAGCCTCACCACTGAATGGCCTTCTATAGGGGTTTCGATCTCATTACGCTCATAAAATCACCAATAAAGTGCCATGCGAAAGTATTCGGCCCCCTTGAACTTTGCGACCTTTTGCCACATTTCAGGCTTCAAACATAAAGATACAAAACTGTATTTTTTTGTGAAGAATCAACAACAAGTGGGACACAATCATGAAGTGGAACGACATTTATTGGATATTTCAAACTTTTTTAACAAATCTAAAACTGAAAAATTGGGCGTGCAAAATTATTCAGCCCCCTTAAGTTAATACTTTGTAGCCCCACCTTTTGCTGCGATTACAGCTGTAAGTCGCTTGGGGTATGTCTCTATCAGTTTTGCACATCGAGAGACTGAATTTTTTTCCCATTTTCCATTCCTCCTTGCAAAACAGCTCGAGCTCAGTGAGGTTGGATGGAGAGCATTTGTGAACAGCAGTTTTCAGTTCTTTCCATAGATTCTCGATTGGATTCAGGTCTGGACTTTGACTTGGCCATTCTAACACCTGGATATGTTTATTTTTGATCCATTCCATTGTAGATTTAGCTTTATGTTTTGGATCATTGTCTTGTTGGAAGACAAATCTCCGTCCCAGTCTCAGGTCTTTTGCAGACTCCATCAGGTTTTATTCCAGAATGGTCCTGTATTTGGCTTCATCCATCTTCCCATCAATTTTAACCATCTTCCCTGTCCCTGCTGAAGAAAAGCAGGCCCAAACCATGATGCTGCCACCACCATGTTTGACGGTGGGGATGGTGTGTTCAGGGTGATGAGATGTGTTGCTTTTACGCCAAACATAACATTTTGCATTGTTGCCAAAAAGTTCAATTTTGGTTTCATCTGACCAGAGCACCTTCTTCCACATGTTTGGTGTGTCTCCCAGGTGGCTTGTGGCAAACTTTAAACAACACTTTTTATGGATATCTTTAAGAAATGGCTTTCTTCTTGCCACTCTTCCATAAAGGCCAGATTTGTGCAATATATGACTGATTGTTGTCCTATGGACAGAGTCTCCCACCTCAGCTGTAGATCTCTGCAGTTCATCCAGAGTGATCATGGGCCTCTTGGCTGCATCTCTGATCAGTCTTCTCCTTGTATGAGCTGAAAGTTTAGAGGGACGGACAGGTCTTGGTAGATTTGCAGTGGTCTGATACTCCTTCCATTTCAATATTATCGCTTGCACAGTGCTCCTTGGTATGTTTAAAGCTTGGGAAATCTTTTTGTATCCAAATCCGGCTTTAAACTTCTTCACAAGAAAAAAGTTTGAAATATCCAATAAATGTCGTTCCACTTCATGATTGTGTCCCACTTGTTGTTGATTCTTCACAAAAAAATACAGTTTTATATCTTTATGTTTGAAGCCTGAAATGTGGCAAAAGGTCGCAAAGTTCAAGGGGGCCGAATACTTTCGCAAGGCACTGTACCTTTATTCAATTATTATTGTTGTCTATTTCTCTGTGCTTTGATTGGTGGGGAAAAACAGGTGTATGTAGCCTACTGTAGGCTACAATACCCTTTTAAATGTTTAAAAAAAATAAAAAATTCAGAACAATTAACTTGATAACAAGAGAAAATGTAGCTCTGAAAAAAGTATCAAAAGAACGCTGGATAATGATAATTGGAAGTTTAAGGGAGGAATGTACAGAGAGATATGCATTAATCTAACCATCTATCTCCTAACAGACAGAGAGATATGCATTCATCTAACCATCTATCTCCTAACAGACAGAGAGATATGCATTCATCTAACCATCTATCTCCTAACAGACAGAGAGATATGCATTCATCTAACCATCTATCTCCTAACAGACAGAGAGATATGCATTAATCTAACCATCTATCTCCTAACAGACAGCGAGATATGCATTCATCTAACCATCTATCTCCTAACAGACAGAGAGATATGCATTCATCTAACCATCTATCTCCTAACGGACAGAGAGATATGCATTCATCTAACCATCTATCTCCTAACAGACAGAGAGATATGCATTAATCTAACCATCTATCTCCTAACAGACAGCGAGATATGCATTCATCTAACCATCTATCTCCTAACGGACAGAGAGATATGCATTCATCTAACCATCTATCTCCTAACAGACAGAGAGATATGCATTCATCTAACCATCTATCTCCTAACAGACAGAGAGATATGCATTCATCTAACCATCTATCTCCTAACAGACAGCGAGATATGCATTCATCTAACCATCTATCTCCTAACAGACAGAGAGATATGCATTCATCTAACCATCTATCTCCTAACGGACAGAGAGATATGCATTCATCTAACCATCTATCTCCTAACAGACAGAGAGATATGCATTAATCTAACCATCTATCTCCTAACAGACAGCGAGATATGCATTCATCTAACCATCTATCTCCTAACGGACAGAGAGATATGCATTCATCTAACCATCTATCTCCTAACAGACAGAGAGATATGCATTCATCTAACCATCTATCTCCTAACAGACAGAGAGATATGCATTCATCTAACCATCTATCTCCTAACAGACAGCGAGATATGCATTCATCTAACCATCTATCTCCTAACAGACAGAGAGATATGCATTCATCTAACCATCTATCTCCTAACAGACAGAGAGATATGCATTAATCTAACCATCTATCTCCTAACAGACAGCGAGATATGCATTCATCTAACCATCTATCTCCTAACGGACAGAGAGATATGCATTCATCTAACCATCTATCTCCTAACGGACAGAGAGATATGCATTCATCTAACCATCTATCTCCTAACAGACAGAGAGATATGCATTCATCTAACCATCTATCTCCTAACAGACAGAGAGATATGCATTCATCTAACCATCTATCTCCTAACAGACAGCGAGATATGCATTCATCTAACCATCTATCTCCTAACGGACAGAGAGATATGCATTCATCTAACCATCTATCTCCTAACAGACAGAGAGATATGCATTCATCTAACCATCTATCTCCTAACAGACAGAGAGATATGCATTCATCTAACCATCTATCTCCTAACAGACAGCGAGATATGCATTAATCTAACCATCTATCTCCTAACAGACAGAGAGATATGCATTCATCTAACCATCTATCTCCTAACAGACAGAGAGATATGCATTAATCTAACCATCTATCTCCTAACAGACAGCGAGATATGCATTCATCTAACCATCTATCTCCTAACGGACAGAGAGATATGCATTCATCTAACCATCTATCTCCTAACAGACAGAGAGATATGCATTCATCTAACCAACTATCTCCTAACAGACAGAGAGATATGCATTCATCTTTCCATATTTTCACAATGCCAAGCCAGTGTGTCTTATTTGCAATGGAAATATCTCTGTTTGCAAAAATAATTCAACCTCAGACGTCGTTATGAATCTAAGCATGGAACTTTCAAAGTTGCCTTCTCGCCCCAGAGGCCCGACGCAGAACAATTGAAGCGTTCACTGCACGCCACAGCATCGTCACAGAGCTGATGGAAGACTTCAGGACACTGAAGAAACGACAGGCAGAGGGACCAGGCCGCAGCATCGTCACAGAGCTGATGGAAGACTTCAGCACACTGAAGAAACGACAGGCGGAGGGAGGGACCAGGCCACAGCATCGTCACAGAGCTGATGGAAGACTTCAGCACACTGAAGAAACGACAGGCAGAGGGACCAGGCCACAGCATCGTCACAGAGCTGATGGAAGACTTCAGCACACTGAAGAAACGACAGGCAGAGGGACCAGGCCACAGCATCGTCACAGAGCTGATGGAAGACTTCAGCACACTGAAGAAATGACAGGTGGAGGGACCAGGCCGCAGCATCGTCACAGAGCTGATGGAAGATATCATCAAGCGGCTGAGGGACAACTTCTCCACCAGATCTGAAGACTACATCATGACTGCCCAACTTGCCCAAGGACGTCTGTACGTGACCATCTCACAGTCTGTCCAGGTGGAGAATTCTCCTCCCTTGCTAAGAAAGCGATACCCTCGCTGGATGAGGCCCCAGTTCAAACAGATGATTGAATTCCAGACATCATCATTCAAATCAGGGATGAGATCAGGAGTGCCGAGTCCTTGTGTGCGTTTTGGGTGTCATGCTCAGCGGAATACAACGGAATAATGAAACATGCCTTTTATGTGCTGACAATGTTTGGATCGATTTACGCCTGCGAGTGAAGCTTGAGTTGTAGCTCAGCTAGTTAAGTTATTTATATGGGCCTTCGCCCCCACATAGCCTAGCTCAGCCTGTTAAGTTATTATATATGGGCCTTCGCTCTGAAGAAGTAGACTCAAATTAAGCCCTCTTGTTGTTTGTAAAGTCAAAAAAAAATGAATATTATTGTTGAAATTACGTACTCTACTGATGTAGGTTTTCTCCATCTGTTGCTGGGCAACACTTGCATAACAAGTTAGCAATATTTTCAGCACCAGGCGCTGTTCACCTCCTATTGGTTGTGCTGCAGGTCCAGCTTTACGTTTCAGCACCAGGTGCTGTTCACCTCCTATTGGTTGTGCTGCAGGTCCATCTTTACGTTTCAGCACCAGGTGCTGTTCACCTCCTATTGGTTGTGCTGCAGGTCCAGCTTTACGTTTCAGCACCAGGTGCTGTTCACCTCCTATTGGTTGTGCTGCAGGTCCATCTTTACGTTTCAGCACCAGGTGCTGTTCACCTCCTATTGGTTGTGCTGCAGGTCCAGCTTTACGTTTCAGCACCAGGTGCTGTTCACCTCCTATTGGTTGCTCTGCGGTTGCATCTTTACGTTTCAGCACCAGGCGCTGTTCACCTCCTATTGGTTGTGCTGCAGGTCCAGCTTTACGTTTCAGCACCAGGTGCTGTTCACCTCCTATTGGTTGTGCTGCAGGTCCAGCTTTACGTTTCAGCACCAGGCGCTGTTCACCTCCTATTGGTTGCTCTGCGGTTGCAGCTTTACTTTTCAGCACCAGGTGCTGTTCACCTCCTATTGGTTGCTCTGCGGTTGCATCTTTACGTTTCAGCACCAGGTGCTGTTCACCTCCTATTGGTTGTGCTGCAGGTCCAGCTTTACGTTTCAGCACCAGGTGCTGTTCACCTCCTATTGGTTGTGCTGCAGGTCCAGCTTTACGTTTCAGCACCAGGCGCTGTTCACCTCCTATTGGTTGTGCTGCAGGTCCAGCTTTACGTTTCAGCACCACTAAATGGTCCGCTGCCTGCTTCATTAGTTGACCGTCTCCTGCATCCTCTCTCCTCATGAATGAAGTTAAAATGTAACTTTTGCATTATTTAGGTGAGGTAACTTCCTTCTTGGGACATTGCATTTGGGAGTTTTTGCATCTCCGGTCCGATATATATATTTTTTAAATTAACAAAATATTAATAAAAAATTAAAAAATTGGGGGGGGGGGTCATTTTACTGGAGGTCCAGATTGGCCCGCTGGCACCCAGTTGGGGAACCCTAGAGACTCAGAGGTGTTGGCCCGCTGGCACCCAGTTGGGGAACCCTAGAGACTCAGAGGTGTTGGCCCGCTGGCACCCAGTTGGGGAACACTAGAGACTCAGAGGTGTTGGCCTGCTGTCCTCCAGTTGGGGAACCCTAGAGACTCAGAGGTGTTGGCCCACTGGCACCCAGTTGGGGAACCCTAGAGACTCAGAGGTGTTGGCCTGCTGTCCTCCAGTTGGGGAACACTAGAGACTCAGAGGTGTTGGCCCGCTGTCCTCCAGTTGGGGAACACTAGAGACTCAGAGGTGTTGGCCCGCTGTCCTCCAGTTGGGGAACACTAGAGACTCAGAGGTGTTGGCCCGCTGTCCTCCAGTTGGGGAACACTAGAGACTCAGAGGTGTTGGCCTGCTGTCCTCCAGTTGGGGAACACTAGAGACTCAGAGGTGTTGGCCCGCTGACCCCCAGTTGGGGAACACTAGAGACTCAGAGGTGTTGGCCCGCTGGCCTCCAGTTGGGGAACCCTGCACTAGAGACTCAGAGGTCAGAGGTGTTTCAAGAATGTGTGTGTGTCTATATCAAATCAAATGTTATTGGTCAGATACACATATTTAGCAGATGTTTTTGCTGGTGAAGTGAAATGCTTGTGTTCCTAGCTTCATCAGTGCAGTAGTCTCTAAAAATTCACAACAATACACAAATCTAAAAGTAAAAGAATGGAATTTAGAAATATATAAATATTAGGACGAGCAATGTCGGAGTGGCATTGACTAACATTTTTGTCCAGATGGGATAGGGCAGTGTGCAGTACGATGGCGATTGCATCGTCTGTGGACCTATTGGGGCGGTAAACAAGTTGAAGTAGGTCTAGGATGTCAGGTAAGGTAGAGGTGATATGATCCTTGACTAGCCTCTCAAAGTACTCCATGATAACAGAAGTGAGTGCTAAGGAAGATAGTAATTTAGTTCAGTTACCTTTTGCTTTCTTGGGTACAGGAACAATGGTGGACATATTGAAGCAAGTGGGGACAGCAGACTGGGATAGGGAGAGATTGAATATGTCCGTAAACACTCCAACCAGCTCGTCTGCGCATGCTCGGAGGACGCAGCTAGGGATACCATCTGGGCCGGCAGCCTTGCGTGGGTTAACACGCTTAAATGTCTTACTCACATCGACCACAGAGAAGGAGGGGTTGGGGCACGTTGTTATCCTTAAAGAAAGTGTTCAGTTTGTCCGGGAACAAGGAGTCGGTGTCCAGGAAGTGGCTGGTTTTCCCTTTGATTACAAAGGTCTCATGTCTGAGCCGTTGAATTGCATTTAGCCTGTTTGATTGTCTTATGAAGCCGATAACTGGACTGTTTTCAGTCATCTTGCCATGGTTAAATGCGGTAGTTCACGCTTTCAGTTTTGAGCAAATGCCGCCATCTATCCACGGTTTCTGGTTTGGCTAGGTTTTAATAGTCACAGTGGGAACAACATCCCCTATGCACTTCCTGATGAACTCATTCACTGTGTCCGTGTATACGTCCATGCTATTCTCAGAGGCAACCCGGAACATATCCCAGTCCGTGTGATCAAAACAATCTTGAAGCATGCATTCTGATTG
The DNA here is from genome assembly GCF_013265735.2 of Oncorhynchus mykiss. Classification (NCBI taxonomy): domain Eukaryota; kingdom Metazoa; phylum Chordata; class Actinopteri; order Salmoniformes; family Salmonidae; genus Oncorhynchus; species Oncorhynchus mykiss. The sequence goes on from NC_048577.1 coordinate 71,868,268, forward strand.
GTCAGACCAGTGTTGAATAGTCCGTAGCCAGGGTACTTCCTGTTTGAGTTTCTGCCTATAGGAAGGGAGGAGCAAAATGGAGTTGTGATCTGATTTGCCAAAGGGAAGGTGGGGGAGGGCCTTGTAGGTATCCTGGAAGAGGGAGTAGCAGTGATCCAGTGTTTTTCCAGCGCGAGAACTACACTCAATGTGTTGATAGAACTTCGGTAGCGTTTTCCTCAAATTTGCTTTGTTAAAATCCCCAGCTACAATAAATACAGCCTCAGGATATGTTTTTTCCAGTTTGCATAAAGTCCAGTGTAGTTCCTTGAAGGGCCGTCGTGGTATCTGCTGTAACTACAACGGCTGTAACTATAACTAAAGAGAATTATCTTGGGAGGTAATACGGTCGGCATTTGATTGGGAGATATTCTAGGTCGGGTGAACAAAAAGACTTAAGTTTCTTTACGTTATGACAATCACACCATGAAACATACACCACCACCTTTCTTCTTCCCGGAGAGGTGTTTGTTCCTGTCTGCACGATGTACTGAGAACCCAGCTGGCTGAATGGATGGGGACAGTGTATCCGGAGGGAGCCATGATCCTTTGAAACAGAGTATGTTACTGACCCTGATGTCTCTCTGGAAGGAGATCCTCGCCCTGAGCTCGTCTACTTTCTTGTTCATAGACTGAACATTAGTGAGTAATATCTCTGATTAATACTGCTTTCATACCTACGGTAAGGTCATCTCTGTTTAATACTGCTTTCATCCCCACATTAAAGTCATCTCTATTCTACACTGTGAGAGGGAGGGAGGGAAATAGAGAGTGGGGGGGTAGAGAGAGAGCGGAAATGAGGGAAGGAGGGAGAAGGAGAGAGTGGAAGGGAGGAAGAGCGACAGAGAGATAAATAGAGAAAGAGGGAGGGAGGGAGGAGTGCAGAGATACACCAACACAATTCTTCCTGTTCAGCTCTGTTACACACAGCCTTACTATGGAGAGAGGGAGACAGGGGTTCATAGTAGAGAGGGGTTGCTAGTAAAGAGGAGTGTCCTAGTAGAGAGGGGTTCCTAGTAGAGAGGGGTTGCTAGTAGAGAGGAGTGTCCTAGTAGAGAGGGGTTCCTAGTAGAGAGGGGTTCCTAGTAGAGAGGGGTTGCTAGTAGAGAGGGGTTCCTAGTAGAGAGGAGTGTCCTAGTAGAGAGGGGCGTCCTTGTAGAGAGGAGTTCCTAGTAGAGAGGGGTTCCCAGTAGAGAGGGGTTCCTAGTAGAGAGGGGTACCTAGTAGAGAGGGTTTCCTAGTAGAGAGGGGTTCCTAGTAGAGAGGGGTTCCTAGTAGAGAGGGGTTCCTAGTAGAGAGGAGTGTCCTAGTAGAGAGGGGCGTCCTTGTAGAGAGGAGTTCCTAGTAGAGAGGGGTTCCCAGTAGAGAGGGGCGTCCTAGTAGAGAGGGGTTTCTAGTAGAGAGGGGTTTTTAGTAGAGAGGGGTTCCTAGTAGAGAGGGGTTCCTAGTAGAGAGGGGCGTCCTAGTAGAGAGGAGTTCCTAGTATAGAGAGGGGTTCCTAGTAGAGAGGAGTTCCTAGTAGAGAGGGGTGTCCTAGTAGAGAGGGGTTCCTATTAGAGAGGGGCGTCCTAGTAGAGAGGGGTTTCTAGTAGAGAGGGGTTCCTAGTAGAGAGGGGTTCCCAGTAGAGAGGGGTTCCTAGTAGAGAGGTGTTCCTAGTAGAGAGGGGGGTAGAGAGAGAGGGGTGTCCTAGTAGAGAGGTGTTCCCAGTAGAGAGGGGTTCCTAGTAGAGAGGGGTTCCTAGTAGAGAGGGGTTCCTAGTAGAGAGGAGTTCCTAGTAGAGAGGGGTTCCTAGTAGAGAGGGGTTCCTAGTAGAGAGGGGTTTCAAGTAGAGAGGGGTTCCTAGTAGAGAGGGGTTCCTAGTAGAGAGGGGTTCCTAGTAGAGAGGGGTTTCTAGTAGAGTTAATGGGTCTCTATAGGGAGTAAACTTGTTACCTTGTACCTTGTTATTTAGCTACTTCTTTTAATATCAATAACTCTCACCGTTTACATCTGGTCTGGGATCAGCAAGCTGATTTACATAGAATCTGGTCTGGGATCAGCAAGCTGATTTACATAGAATCTGGTCTGGGATCAGCAAGCCATTTTACATAGAATCTGGTCTGGGATCAGCAAGCTGTTTTACATAGAATCTGGTCTGGGATCAGCAAGCTGTTTTACATAGAATCTGGTCTGGGATCAGCAAGCTGTTTTACATAGAATCTGGTCTGGGATCAACAAGCCGTTTTACATAGAATCTGGTCTGGGATCAGCAACCGTTTTACATAGAATCTGGTCTGGGATCAGCAAGCTGTTTTACATAGAATCTGGTCTGGGATCAGCAAGCTGTTTTACATAGTATCTGGTCTGGGATCAGCAAGCTGATTTACATAGAATCTGGTCTGGGATCAGCAAGCTGTTTTACATAGAATCTGGTCTGGGATCAGCAAGCTGTTTTACATAGTATCTGGTCTGGGATCAGCAAGCTGATTTACATAGAATCTGGTCTGGGATCAGCAAGCTGTTTTACATAGAATCTAGTCTGGGATCAGCAAGCTGTTTTACATAGAATCTGGTCTGGGATCAGCAACCTGATTTACATAGAATCTGGTCTGGGATCAGCAAGCCGTTTTAAATAGAATCTGGTCTAGGATCAGCAAGCTGTTTGGTGTGTTCTGTCTCCTTCACTTTGATGTTTCTCTGACATTGTTTTCTCCTCCCATGGCTGTTGTTGTTTGGGATGATTTTTAAAACATGGCCACCTGTTTCCTGACAACTAGACGCCACCTGAGTTATTCATGATACTAGAAGAAGAGGATTTCTTTATACGTTCACATTCAATTCCCAGAACTAACTCTCTTGGATTGGTTACTTTAAAAAGCTTTGTCACACACACACACGCACATGCACACGCACACACACACACACACACACACACAGTTTATCCTGTTAGTGTATTGAATTCAGAGATAGTAAATGTTTTATAGGTGTCTCAGCTACTTAGGGTATATTGACAGACTGAGCCCTCTCTCTACTGTCTCCTTGGTTGTCTCCCAAATGGCACCCTGTTCCCTATAGAGTGCACTATTTTGACCAGACCCCTATAGAGCCCTGTTCCCCATAGAGTGCACAACTTTGACCAGACCTCTATATAGCCCTGTTCCCTATATAGTGCACTACTTTGACCAGAGCCCTATAGAGCCCTGTTCCCTATATAGTGCACTACTTTGACCAGAGCCCTATAGAGCCCTGTTCCACATATAGTGCACTACTGTTGACCCGTATTGGTCAAAGTCTAAATGGACTAGGGTCCACCCTGGTCAGAAGTAGTTCACCACGTAGAGAGATAAAGGGTGTCATGTGTGATGTATGTCTTGTGTTCCTGTCATTAAAATACTGACTGAAGAGTCATGTTATCATATATCTGATTCACTGTGTTTAATTTTTTACATTTAACTAGGCAAGTCAGTTAAGAACATATTCTTATTTTTAATAGCGGCCTACCGGGGAACAGTGGGTGAACTGCCTGTTCAGGGCCAGAACGACAGATTTTTACCTTGTCAGCTTGGGGATTTGATCTTTCAACCTTTCTGTTAGAGTCCTAACCTCTAGAATACCTGTCGCCCCTCACGAGGTCGGGGAGATGCAGCACAGTACAGCCTATCAACTCTCATCCCAAAGCTAGGAAAAGGTATCCTGGTCTGTCCCCAAGCTATCAGAGATGTATTCATCCCTCATCCCAAAGCCAGGAAAAATGTATCCTGGTCTGTCCCCAAGCTATCAGAGATGTATTCATCCCTCATCCCAAAGCTAGGAAAAATGTATCCTGGTCTGTCCCCAAGCTATCAGAGATGTATTCATCCCTCATCCCAAAGCCAGGAAAAATGTATCCTGGTCTGTCCCCAAGCTATCAGAGATGTATTCAACTCTCATCCCAAAGCTAGGAAAATGCACCGGTGGATTGAGAGGGCAAATGACAATCATTCTGAATTGATTTCGACATCCCAGAGAAGACAGTAGAAACGTCCATATGCTCTGCAGGTAATCGTGCCTCCTAAACGCTGTCGTGACGTGGCCCTTTCTGGGTATAGATCGTGGCTTCCCCCTCTCTCTCTGTTCTACACCCAGGTTCTATTATCTCAGGCCATAAATTCCTGGAGGAGACTCTCTCCTCATGGCCATGCAGAAAGAGACACCTAGAGAGAACAAAGGATTTCACATGGCCAAACTCCTAAATCCCCAAAATGGGAATATGAAACAAAAGGTCCACTTGTGAGAAGGTGGGAGGGGTCCGTGGACACTTAAGGGACGGGCATGACGAGTGTGTTTCATTTGGTGACCTCAGAGAGGACAGGAAACACACATAACTATATCTCTTGATTGTGTACTTTTCTCAATGATGGTGTTTGCATCTAATTGTTGTATAAAATGAATGAGTAAAGATGAAACTATTTGTGAAATGATGTGATGTGATGTTTAAACATTTAATGTGAGAGAATTGTATTCCATCTAAAGTTGAACTAAGTCATTGGCCCGCCCCCGTGAGCACAGACATGATCTGATGTCATATAACCTCCTTTTCTACTGTTAGGAATAAAACCCCCTCCTGAGGAAATCCTCTTCAGACCACGCGTACCTCGGTGGAAACTGAGGTGGCATCGGTTTGAGTACCAAGACTAAGCAAACCCACAGCGTTATCAATTTCCTAACCATACCACGTGGAGCATTGGCTACACGGCTGGAAATGGTTCAACTCTGAGACTATCGATCCCTACAGAATAAGAGCAAATCTTATATACTAATTACTAGTCTGCAGCTCGAAATTATGTCAACCTGGGATGCGATTACCGACAACCGCCGAAACATCTACTCTATGAAAAACGTTTCTGAATGGAACTCTGAAGTATCCATCCTAACCATCAATGACTTTGATCTTCAGGGAAACAGAAAGAGACTCAGGTGAACTCTCCAGCAGACAGGCTGACAATTACAACAGAGATCACAACGACACCTGGGCGTAAACATATATTGATTGCAGTTATTCCCGAATGAGTGAGCGTTCATGTGCAAAGAATTAGCATTTCAATTAATATAATTATCAACTGTGTAGTGGTCTCTTTTTCCTTTCCCGCTTTGTCTCAGTCCACACCCATTTCCCCTTGGTCCACCAAGCCGTCATATTGGCCCACTAGGGAATCTTCCCTATCTTTTGTTAGTAACCAATATCTACTGTTAATTTGTTTATGCATTTCTGTGATTATTTAGTTAGTCAGTAAATAAATGATTAAGCCTGTTGGTGTGATGATTCAGAGTAAAGGGTCTATCTAATGTGGGCAGTGAAATCCACTACATTGTCGTTAGTGTTAGTGACTCTGGCAGAGAAAACTGCACTCTGGTAAGCTAGCTAACTAGCGGCTACTAAAGTTAGGAAGGTAAATTGAAATAAATTGCATTAATACACAAATATAAAGTTCTAAAGCCAAGAAAACAATATATAATCTACTTCCTCCGTATCCTGCAGTTTGAAGAAACTAATTTTAATTTAAAAAAGATCCCAAAAAAAGCTAAATTCAAAATGCGTGTGTGCCCGTGTGTGTGTGTGTGTGTATGTGTGTGTGCCCGTGTGTGTGTGTGTGTGTGTGTATGTGTGTGTGCCCATGTGTGTGTGTGTATGTGTGTGTGTGTGTGTGTGTGTGTGTGCCCGTGTGTGTGTGTGTGTGTGTATGTGTGTGTGTGTGTGTGTGTGTGTGTGTGTGTGTGTATGTGTGTGTGTGTGTGTGTGTGTGTGTGCCCATGTGTGTGTGTGTATGTGTGTGTGTTCCAGGAGTCCTGTGGCTGTCGGTGGTATCAGAGGTACTATACATCATGCTGTTGGTGGTTGGGTTCAGTCTCATGTGTCTGGAGCTGTTTCATTATGTGTGTGTGTGTGTGTGTTCCAGGAGTCCTGTGGCTGTCGGTGGTATCAGAGGTACTATACATCATGCTGTTGGTGGTTGGGTTCAGTCTCATGTGTCTGGAGCTGTTTCATTCCAGCAACGTCATCGATGGACTTAAACTCAACGCCTTCGCTGCTGTTTTCACCGTGCTTTCAGGTAACACACACACACACACACACACACACACACACTACACACACACACACACACACACACACACACACACACACACAGACACACACACAGGCACACACACACACACACACACACACAGTGTGATACACACTAAATAATAGTACTTCTGATTATCAACAATGATGAGACAGCTTACAGGGAGGAGGTGACTCTGGGAGTGTGATGCCAGAAAAATAACCTCTCACTCAACGTCAACAAAACAAAGGGGATGATCATAGACTTCAGGAAACAGCAGAGGGAGCACCCCCCCTCCTATCCACATCGACGTGAAGAGTGGAAAAGGTGGAAAGCTTCAAGTTCCTCAGTGTACACATCACTGGCAACTTGAAATGGTCCACCCACACTGACAGTGTGGTGAAGAAGGCACAACAGCGCCTCTTCATCAGAGGCTGAAGAAATTTGCCTGGCCCATAAAACCCTCACAAACTTCTACAGATGCACAATTGAGAGCATCCTGTCACCGCTTGGTACGGCAACTGCACCGCCCGCAACCGCAGGGCTCTCCAGAGGGTGGTGCGGTCTGCCCAAAGCATCACTACGTGCCCTCCATGACACCTACACCACCCGATGTCACCGGAAGGCCAAAATTATCATTAAGGACAACAACCACCCGAGCCACTGCCTGTTCACACCACTACCATCCAGAAGGCCAGGTCAGTACATCAAAGCAGGGACCGAGAGATTAATAATAAGATAATAATGATTACATATCCTGCATTACTCATCTCATATGTATTTACTGTATTCTATTCTATTCTATTCTATTCTACTGTATCTTATTCTATATCTTATTTGACATCGCTCGTAAATATATGTAAATATTCTTAATTCCATTCCTTTACTTAGATTTGTGTGTATTGGGTATACGTTGTGAAATTGTTAGATATTACTGCACTGTCGGAGCAAGAAACACAATCATTTCGCAAATCAATAACATTTGATTTGAAGTATTTCTTGTATTTCTTGTGTTTCTTGTGTTTTTTTGTTTTTTGTTTTTTTTCTTACTATATTATTGACTTGATTGTTGATTGCATTGTTGGGAAAGTGCCAGTAAGCATTTCACAGTTTCCACCTGGTGCATCCTGGGAACTTGACAAATAAACCCTAAAACTTGAAACAAACACTAGAGACACAGGAAGACTCTCCTACAGTAGTTCCTCCATCGAGATCTTTTGGACACACACATTGGGAGTGCTATCTATCTATCTATCTATCTATCTATCTATCTATCTATCTATCTATCTATCTATCTGTCTGTCTGTCTGTCTGTCTGTCTGTCTGTCTGTCTGTCTGTCTGTCTGTCTGTCTGTCTGTCTGTCTGTCTGTCTGTCTGTCTGTCTGTCTGTCTGTCTGTCTGTCTGTCTGTCTGTCTGTCTGTCTGTCTGTCTGTCTGTCTGTCTGTCTGTCTGTCTGTCTGTCTGTCTGTCTGTCTGTCTGTCTGTCTGTCTGTCTGTCTGTCTGTCTGTCTGTCTGTCTGTCTGTCTGTCTGTCTGTCTGTCTGTCTGTCTGTCTGTCTGTCTGTCTGTCTGTCTGTCTGTCTGTCTGTCTGTCTGTCTGTCTGTCTGTCTGTCTGTCTGTCTGTCTGTCTGTCTGTCTGTCTGTCTGTCTGTCTGTCTGTCTGTCTGTCTGTCTGTCTGTCTGTCTGTCTGTCTGTCTGTCTGTCTGTCTGTCTGTCTGTCTGTCTGTCTGTCTTATATTCTATTCAAGGGGCTTTATTGGCATGGGAAACATGTGTTAACATTGCCAAAGCAAGTGAGGTAGATAATATATAAAGTGAAATAAACAATAACAATTAACAGTAAACATTACACATACAGAAGTTTCAAAACAATAAAGACATTACAAATGTCATATTATGTCTATATACAGTACAATGTTGTAACGATGTAGAAAAGGTAAAGGGTACACAAGGGAAAATAAATAAACATAAATATGGGTTGTATTTACAATGGTGTTTGTTCTTCACTGGTTGCCCTTTTCTTGTGGCAACAGGTCACAAATCTTGCTGCTGTGATGGCACACTGTGGAATTTCACCCAGTAGATATGGGAGTTTATCAAATTTGGATTTGTTTTCGAATTCTTTGTGGATCTGTGTAATCTGAGGGAAATATGTGTCTCTAATATGGTCATACATTGTGCAGGAGGTTAGGAAGTGCAGCTCAGTTTCCACCTCATTTTGTGGGCAGTGAGCACAAAGCCTGTCTTCTCTTGAGAGCCATGTCTGCCTACGGCAGCCTTTCTCAATAGCAAGGCTATGCTCACTGAGTCTGTACATAGTCAAAGCTTTCCTTAAGTTTAGGTCAGTCACAGTGGTCAGGTATTCTGCCACTGTGTACTCTCTGTTTAGGGTCAAATAGCATTCTAGTTTGCTCTGTTTTTTTGTTAATTCTTTGCAATGTGTCAAGTAATTATCTTTTTGTTTTCTCATGATTTGGTTGGGTCTAATTGTGCTGCTGTCCTGGGGCTCTGTTCCATAACAAAGCCATAACAAAGCCATCACCTACAGAGAGATGAGCCTGGAGAAGAGTCCCCTAAGCAAGCTGGTCCTGGGGCTCTGTTCACAAACACAAACACACCCCACAGAGCCCCAGGACCAGCTTGCTTAGGGGACTCTTCTCCAGGCTCATCTCTCTGTAGGTGATGGCTTTGTTATGGAAGGTTTGGGAATCGCTTCCTTTTAGGTGGTTGTAGAATTTAAGGGCTCTTTTCTGGATTTTGATCATTAGCGGGTATCGGCCTAATTCTGCTCTGCATGCATTATTTGGTGATTTACGTTGTACACAGAGGATATTTTTGCAGAATTCTGCATGCAGAGTGTCAGTTTGGTGTTTGTCCCATTTTGTGAAATCTTGGTTGGTGAGCGGACCCCAGACCTCACAACCATAAACGGCAATGGGCTCTATAACTGATTCAAGTATTTTTAGCCAGATCCTAACTGGTATGTTGAATTTTATGTTCCTTTTGATGGCATAGAATGCCCTTCTTGCCTTGTCTCTCAGATCGGTCACAGCTTTGTGGAAGTTATCTGTGGCACTGATGTTTAGGCCGAGGTGTATATAGTTTTTTGTGTGCTCTAGGGCAATGGTGTCTAGATGGAATTTGTATTTGTGGTCCTGGCGACTGGACCTTTTTTGTAACACCGTTATTTTGGTTGTACTGAAATTTACTGTCAGAGCCCAGGTCTGACAGAATCTGTGCAGAAGATCTAGGTGCTGCTGTAGGCCCTCCTTGGTTGGGGACAGAAGCACCAGATCATCAGCAAACAGTAGACACATGACTTTGGATTCTAGTAGGGTGAGGCCGGGTGCTGCAGACTTTTCTAGTGCCCGCGCCAATTCGTTGATATATATGTTGAAGAGGGTGGGGCTTAAGCTGCATCCCTGTCTCACCCCAATGCCCTGTTGGAAGAAATGTGTCTGTTTTTTGCCCATTTTAACCCCACACTTGTTGTTTGTGTGGAGAAGCTGTCTTCATTAAAATATGGGGATTCTAGTGGGGGGATATAGGTAGCACACAGGAGGACATGTTTCTCTGTTATTTTAAGATCATTTCCTTTTGAATCTCTAGCCAAATGTAAAATGTTCCTGTTTTGTCTAATTTAATGGAGTGAGTTAGGTCTGCTCTATATCAGATTAGCATAACCCCTGGTGTAACTAGTTGGTCCTCAGACAGAAGGTCTAGGGCTCTGGGTGTATTATCATGTGGCTGGGTGAACCTAGTCGGTCCCCAGACAGAAGGTCTAGGGCTCTGGGTGTATTATCATGTGGCTAGGTGAACCTAGTTGGTCCTCAGACAGAAGGTCTAGGGCGCACTGGGTGTATTATCATGTGGCTGGGTGACCCTAGTTGGTCCTCAGACAGAAGGTCTAGGGCACACTGGGTGTATTATCATGTGGCTGGGTGACCCTAGTTGGTCCTCAGACAGAAGGTCTAGGGCGCACTGGGTGTTTGGACACCAGAGTTTAGACACACTGTGTTTATTTTCTTGTATATACAGTGCCTTGCGAAAGTATTCGGCCCCCTTGAACTTTGCGACCTTTTGCCACATTTCAGGCTTCAAACATAAAGATATAAAACTGTATTTTTTTGTGAAGAATCAACAACAAGTGGGACACAATCATGAAGTGGAACGACATTTATTGGATATTTCAAACTTTTTTAACAAATCAAAAACAGAAAAATTGGGCGTGCAAAATTATTCAGCCCCCTTAAGTTAATACTTTGTAGCGCCAACTTTTGTTGCGATTACAGCTGTAAGTCGCTTGGGGTATGTCTATCAGTTTTGCACATCGAGAGACTGACATTTTTTCCCATTCCTCCTTGCAAAACAGCTCGAGCTCAGTGAGGTTGGATGGAGAGCATTTGTGAACAGCAGTTTTCAGTTCTTTCCACAGATTCTCGATTGGATTCAGGTCTGGACTTTGACTTGGCCATTCTAACACCTGGATATGTTTATTTTTGAACCATTCCATTGTAGATTTTGCTTTATGTTTTGGATCATTGTCTTGTTGGAAGACAAATCTCCGTCCCAGTCTCAGGTCTTTTGCAGACTCCATCAGGTTTTCTTCCAGAATGGTCCTGTATTTGGCTCCATCCATCTTCCCATCAATTTTAACCATCTTCCCTGTCCCTGCTGAAGAAAAGCAGGCCCAAACCATGATGCTGCCACCACCATGTTTGACAGTGGGGATGGTGTGTTCAGCTGTGTTGCTTTTACGCCAAACATAACGTTTTGCATTGTTGCCAAAAAGTTCAATTTTGGTTTCATCTGACCAGAGCACCTTCTTCCACATGCTTGGTGTGTCTCCCAGGTGGCTTGTGGCAAACTTTAAACAACACTTTTTATGGATATCTTTAAGAAATGGCTTTCTTCTTGCCACTCTTCCATAAAGGCCAGATTTGTGCAATATACGACTGATTGTTGTCCTATGGACAGAGTCTCCCACCTCAGCTGTAGATCTCTGCAGTTCATCCAGAGTGATCATGGGCCTCTTGGCTGCATCTCTGATCAGTCTTCTCCTTGTATGAGCTGAAAGTTTAGAGGGGCGGCCAGGTCTTGGTAGATTTGCAGTGGTCTGATACTCCTTCCATTTCAATATTATCGCTTGCACAGTGCTCCTTGGGATGTTTAAAGCTTGGGAAATCTTTTTGTATCCAAATCCGACTTTAAACTTCTTCACAACAGTATCTCGGACCTGCCTGGTGTGTTCCTTGTTCTTCATGATGCTCTCTGCGCTTTTAACGGACCTCTGAGACTATCACAGTGCAGGTGCATTTAAACGGAGACTTGATTACACACAGGTGGATTGTATTTATCATCATTAGTCATTTAGGTCAACATTGGATCATTCAGAGATCCTCACTGAACTTCTGGAGAGAGTTTGCTGCACTGAAAGTAAAGGGGCTGAATAATTTTGCACGCCCAATTTTTCTGTTTTTGATTTGTTAAAAAAGTTTGAAATATCCAATAAATGTCGTTCCACTTCATGATTGTGTCCCACCTGTTGTTGATTCTTCACAAAAAAATACAGTTTTATATCTTTATGTTTGAAGCCTGAAATGTGGCAAAAGGTCGCAAAGTTCAAGGGGGGCGAATACTTTCGCAAGGCACTGTATTTTCTGTTTGAGTCCATATGGAGTGCAATCTGTGTCTTGTGTTTGTCCTCAGTGGGTGTGGGGGGGTTGTCAGGAGGGCTTCTAGGGTGGCTGACAGGGGGGGTGAGATCCCCTGGGCTTGGGGTTCTTCATTTGTCTGTCCCGCTGTGATTTCAACGTTATGGTCAGGGTCTGGGTGGACTGTTCTGCTGTGGTGTCGAGACTTTTGTCAGGTGCTGAGGTGGGCTGTTCTGCTGGCTTCTCTGTGGGGGTGGCCACCTCTCTAGTAGGTGGTTCTCTGTCACACACCATCCCCCTCAACCTCTCCTCCAGCAGTTTGATCCTCTCCTCTAGTGCTCTGTTCTTCTCCTGCTCATGCTTTTTATCATGTTGAAGCTGTCTCACCACTGTCCAGAGTGCAGATAGGTCTCTCTCCACCTCCAGCTCTCCAGGTCTGGTTAAGGGGGTGTTGTTGTGCTGGACTGTTGTCTGGGTCTGTGCTGACTGGACTGTAATCACCTGCTGTTCCAGCTCCACCTGTCTTCCCTCCAGCTGAGTGAATTTATCCTTCATTTCAATGATGGGGTAGTACTCTGTGCTGGGAGGTTGACTTTCCACTTGGAGTTGCTCGTCTGTGAGGTTATATAATGAAGAGATCTGGTCTGACCCGCTCGGGGTGGGGTATCTTTCTCAACGGAGAGCTTCTCCTGCTGAGCTAATTATTTGATTAGGTGAACGTCTAGCTGAAAGGGTTTGGGGGCTGCCCTGTACCATTACTGTTCCAGAGATTTATATTAGCTGACTCAGAGTCCTCATTGTCTAGTATCCTGAGTTTCTACCCCTCTTTAACACCCTCTTAACAGAGGGTTAGTGTGTTAATATAACACTGTGTCATACCAGGGGATGGTCTGGTTAATATAGCACTGTGTCAGGGGATGGTCTGGTTAATATAGCACTGTGCCATGCCAGGGGATGGTCTGGTTAATATAGCACTGTGTCATACCAGGGGATGGTCTGGTTAATATAGCACTGTACCAGGGGATGGTCTGGTTAATATAGCACTGTGCCATGCCAGGGGATGGTCTGGTTAATATTGCACTGTGTCATGCCAGGGGATGGTCTGGTTAATATAGCACTGTACCAGGGGATGGTCTGGTTAATATAGCACTGTGCCAGGGGATGGTCTGGTTAATATAGCACTGTGCCAGGGGATGGTCTGGTTAATATAGCACTGTGTCATACCAGGCTTGGTAGTCCATCTCCTTGTCCTAGCAGGCTTACCAGTCCAACTCCTTGTCCTAGCAGGCTTGGTAGTCCAACTCCTTGTCCTAGCAGGCTTACCAGTCCAACTCCTTGTCCTAGCAGGCTAGGTAGTCCATCTCCTTGTCCTAGCAGGCTTGGTAGTCCAACTCCTTGTCCTAGCAGGTTTGGTAGTCCAACTCCTTGTCCTAGCAGGCTTGGTAGTCCATCTCCTTGTCCTAGCAGGCTTGGTAGTCCAACTCCTTGTCCTAGCAGGCTTGGTAGTCCATCTCCTTGTCCTAGCAGGCTTGGTAGTCCATCTCCTTGTCCTAGCAGGCTTGGTAGTCCAACTCCTTGTCCTAGCAGGCTTGGTAGTCCAACTCCTTGTCCTAGCAGGCTTGGTAGTCCAACTCCTTGTCCTAGCAGGCTAGGTAGTCAATTTCCTTGTCCTAGCAAGCTTGGTAGTCCATCCCATTGTCCTAGCAGGCTTGGTAGTCCATCTCCTTGTCCTAGCAGGCTAACTAGTCCAACTCCTTGTCCTAGCAGGCTTGGTAGTCCAACTCCTTGTCCTAGCAGGCTTGGTAGTCCAACTCCTTGTCCTAGCAGGCTTGGTAGTCCATCTCCTTGTCCTAGCAGGCTTGGTAGTCCAACTCCTTGTCCTAGCAGGGTTGGTAGTCCAACTCCTTGTCCTAGCAGGCTTTGGTAGTCCATCTCCTTGTCCTAGCAGGCTTGGTAGTCCAACTCCTTGTCCTAGCAGGCTTGGTAGTCCAACTCCTTGTCCTAGCAGGCTAGGTAGTCAATTTCCTTGTCCTAGCAAGCTTGGTAGTCCATCCCATTGTCCTAGCAGGCTTGGTAGTCCATCTCCTTGTCCTAGCAGGCTAACTAATCCAACTCCTTGTCCTAGCAGGCTTGGTAGTCCAACTCCTTGTCCTAGCAGGCTTGGTAGTCCAACTCCTTGTCCTAGCAGGCTTGGTAGTCCATCTCCTTGTCCTAGCAGGCTTGGTAGTCCAACTCCTTGTCCTAGCAGGGTTGGTAGTCCAACTCCTTGTCCTAGCAGGCTTTGGTAGTCCATCTCCTTGTCCTAGCAGGCTTGGTAGTCCAACTCCTTGTCCTAGCAGGCTTGGTAGTCCATCTCCTTGTCCTAGCAGGCTTGGTAGTCCATCTCCTTGTCCTAGCAGGCTTGGTAGTCCAACTCCTTGTACTAGCAGGCTTGGTAGTCCATCTCCTTGTCCTAGCAGGCTTGGTAGTCCATCTCCTTGTCCTAGCAGGCTTGGTAGTCCAACTCCTTGTCCTAGCAGGCTTGGTAGTCCATCTCCTTGTCCTAGCAGGCTTGGTAGTCCATCTCCTTGTCCTAGCAGGCTTGGTAGTCCATCTCCTTGTCCTAGCAGGCTTGGTAGTCCAACTCCTCGTCCTAGCAGGCCTTGTAGTCCAACTCCTTGTCCTAGCAGGCTTGGTAGTCCATCTCCTTGTCCTAGCAGGCTTGGTAGTCCATCTCCTTGTCCTAGCAGGCTTGGTAGTCCATCTCCTTGTCCTAGCAGGCTTGGTAGTCCAACTCCTTGTCCTAGCAGGCTTGGTAGTCCAACTCCTTGTCCTAGCAGGCTTGGTAGTCCAACTCCTTGTCCTAGCAGGCTTGGTAGTCCATCTCCTTGTCCTAGCAGGCTTGGTAGTCCAACTCCTTGTCCTAGCAGGCTTGGTAGTCCATCTCCTTGTCCTAGCAGGCTTGGTAGTCCATCTCCTTGTCCTAGCAGGCTTGGTAGTCCATCTCCTTGTCCTAGCAGGCTTGGTAGTCCATCTCCTTGTCCTAGCAGGCTTGGTAGTCCAACTCACCATTCAGTCCTCATAATGTAAAATATATCTTTGTATTGTATTGTTCTTCTTGCGAACATAAAATATGTCTTCAGACTAAACATTTCTCACTCAGTTCCAGGTTGGATGGTGTTTTCAGTCTGTTAGCCAGAGCATTTGCTGTATAGCTTGGGCCTTCCAGGTGATTCCGTCCAATATCAGGGTGTAGGTTTTGAGTTTTGATCTCGAGCGAAGGTTATGCTGTGGAGGGTAGAATCCTGTACATGTCCCTGCCAAAAAATATCCAAGTTTATCTAACTCCAAATCTATATTTTTCCTAGAACATGCTGAAAAATGCAGGAGCTCATCTGCTCATGACCTCTCTGACCTCTGTGTCCTCTGTCTTCTCTCTCTCTGGTGGTATATCTCTTTCTCCTCTTTCTCTCTCTCTCTCTCTCTCTCTGTTACTCTCTCCCTTCCTCCTCCTCTCTTCAGAGCAGGTCAGAACCATAGACACCAGTGAGTAATGACTGCTTCCACTGGCTGACATTCATACCACATGAATGGTGTGTGTGTGTGTGTGTGTGTGTGTGTGTGTGTGTGTGTGTGTGTGTGTTTGTTTGTGTATGACTGTGTGTGTGAAGGTGTGTGTGTGTTTGTGTGTGTGTGTGTGTGTGCTGTTCGTAGCTGTTTCAGCCCATCTGCTGTAGCCGCAGGACAGCTGTTGCTATCGCAGGCAAATGGCACCCTATTCCCTAGTGCACTACTTTTTGACCAGAACCCTATGGCAAATGGCACCCTATTCCCTAGTGCACTACTTTTTGACCAGAACCCTATGGCAAATGGCACCCTATTCCCTACATAGTGCACTACTTTTGACCAGAACCCTATGGCAAATGGCACCCTATTCCCTACATAGTGCACTACTCTTGACCAGAACCCTATGGCAAATGGCGCCCTATTCCCTACATAGTGCACTACTTTTGACCAGAACCCTATGGCAAATGGCACCCTATTCCCTACATAGTGCACTACTCTTGACCAGAACCCTATGGCAAATGGCACCCTATTCCCTACATAGTGCACTACTCTTGACCAGAACCCTATGGCAAATGGCACCCTATTCCCTACATAGTGCACTACTCTTGACCAGAACCCTATGGCAAATGACACCCTATTCCCTACATAGTGCACTACTCTTGACCAGAACCCTATGGCAAATGGCACCCTATTCCCTACATAGTGCACTACTCTTGACCAGAACCCTATGGCAAATGGCACCCTATTCCCTACATAGTGCACTACTCTTGACCAGAACCCTATGGCAAATGGCACCCTATTCCCTACATAGTGCACTACTCTTGACCAGAACCCTATGGCAAATGGCACCCTATTCCCTACATAGTGCACTACTCTTGACCAGAACCCTATGGCAAATGACACCCTATTCCCTACATAGTGCACTACTTTTGACCAGAACCCTATGGCAAATGGCACCCTATTCCCTACATAGTGCACTACTCTTGACCAGAACCCTATGGCAAATGACACCCTATTCCCTACATAGTGCACTACTCTTGACCAGAACCCTATGGCAAATGACACCCTATTCCCTACATAGTGCACTACTCTTGACCAGAACCCTATGGCAAATGACACCCTATTCCCTACATAGTGCACTACTTTTGACCAGAACCCTATGGCAAATGACACCCTATTCCCTACATAGTGCACTACTCTTGACCAGAACCCTATGGCAAATGGCACCCTATTCCCTACATAGTGCACTACTCTTGACCAGAACCCTATGGCAAATGGCACCCTATTCCCTACATAGTGCACTACTCTTGACCAGAACCCTATGGCAAATGGCACCCTATTCCCTACATAGTGCACTACTCTTGACCAGAACCCTATGGCAAATGACACCCTATTCCCTACATAGTGCACTACTTTTGACCAGAACCCTATGGCAAATGACACCCTATTCCCTACATAGTGCACTACTCTTGACCAGAACCCTATGGCAAATGACACCCTATTCCCTACATAGTGCACTACTTTTGACCAGAACCCTATGGCAAATGACACCCTATTCCCTACATAGTGCACTACTCTTGACCAGAACCCTATGGCAAATGACACCCTATTCCCTACATAGTGCACTACTTTTGACCAGAACCCTATGGCAAATGACACCCTATTCCCTACATAGTGCACTACTTTTGACCAGAACCCTATGGAAAATGGCACCCTATTCCCTACATAGTGCACTACTCTTGACCAGAACCCATAGAGACAACAAAGGCAATAGGATTATATGCGTAAAAACAACAGCTGCATGTCGGTGTTGTAATCCATTTACACAGAGCATTGTCCTCTTATTGACTATCTATATATCCTTTAAATGTTATTTCATGTGTGTTCATGAGTCATTACCATATATAATGTAATATATGCTCATATAGATGACAATGTGTTTATGAGTCATTACCATATATAATGTAATATATGCTCATATAGATGACAATGTGTTTATGAGTCATTACCATATCTAATGTAATATATGCTCATATAGATGGCAATGTGTTTATGAGTCATTACCATATATAATGTAATATATGCTCATATAGATGACAGTGTGTTTATGAGTCATTACCATATATAATGTAATATATGCTCATACAGATGACAGTGTGTTTATGAGTCATTACCATATATAATGTAATATATGCTCATACAGATGACAGTGTGTTTATGAGTCATTACCATATCTAATGTAATATATGCTCATATAGATGACAATGTGTTTATGAGTCATTACCATATATAATGTAATATATGCTCATAGAGATAACAGTGTGTGTATGAGTCATTACCGTATATAATGTAATATATGCTCATAGAGATGACAGTGTGTTTATGAGTCATTACCGTATATAATGTAATATATGCTCATATAGATGACAATGTGTTTATGAGTCATTACCATATCTAATGTAATATATGCTCATATAGATGACAATGTGTTTATGAGTCATTACCATATATAATGTAATATATGCTCATACAGATGACAATGTGTTTATGAGTCATTACCATATCTAATGTAATATATGCTCATATAGATGACAATGTGTTTATGAGTCATTACCATATATAATGTAATATATGCTCATATAGATGACAATGTGTTTATGAGTCATTACCATATATAATGTAATATATGCTCATACAGATGACAATGTGTTTATGAGTCATTACCATATCTAATGTAATATATGCTCATATAGATGACAATGTGTTTATGAGTCATTACCGTATATAATGTAATATATGCTCATATAGATGACAATGTGTTTATGAGTCATTACCATATATAATGTAATATATGCTCATACAGATGACAATGTGTTTATGAGTCATTACCATATCTAATGTAATATATGCTCATATAGATGACAATGTGTTTATGAGTCATTACCATATATAATGTAATATATGCTCATATAGATGACAATGTGTTTATGAGTCATTACCATATATAATGTAATATATGCTCATATAGATGACAATGTGTTTATGAGTCATTACCATATATAATGTAATATATGCTCATACAGATGACAATGTGTTTATGAGTCATTACCATATCTAATGTAATATATGCTCATAGAGATGACAATGTGTTTATGAGTCATTACCATATCTAGCGTCCCACCTCGTCAACAGCCAGTGGCGCCAAATTCAAAACAACAGAAATCCCATAATTAAAATTCCTCAAACATACAAGTATTTTACACCATTTTAAAGATACACTTGTTGTAAATCCAGCCGCAATTAATCACTAACCTTTGATGATCTTCATCAGATGACACTCATAGGACTTCATGTTACACAATACATGTATGTTTTGTTCAGTAAAGTTCATATTTATATCCAAAAATTCTAAGTTTACATTGACGCGTTATGTTCAGTAGTTCCAAAACATCCGATGATTTTGCAGAGAGCCACATCTGTCACGCCCTGACCTGAGTATTCTTTGTTTTCTTTATATGTTTTGGTTAGGTCAGGGTGTGACATGGGTGATGTATGTGTTTTTGTACTGTCTAGGGGTTTTGTAGGTTTATGGGGTTGTTTACCATCTAGGTGTTTATGTATGTCTATGGTTGCCTAGATTGGTTCTCAATTAAAGGCAGCTGTTTATCGTTGTCTCTGATTGGGAACCATATTTAGGCAGCCATCTTCTTTGGGTATTTTGTGGGTTATTGTCTATGTTCTGTTGCTTGTTAGCACAGTGTTTCTTTAGCAGTCACGGTCATCTTGTTAGTTTGTTTGTTTTTTCCGTCTTTTCATTAAATCATGCATTCACATTGCGCTGCGCTTTGGTCTCCTCACTACGACGATCGTGACAACATCAATTTACAGAAATACTCATAATAAACATTGCTAAAAGATACAACTGTTATGCATGAAATTTGAGATCCAGTTCTCCTTGATGCAACCGCTGTGTCAAATAAAAAATAAAAAAACAAACCATGCAATAATCTGAGTACAGCGCTCAGACAACAAATCAAGCCAAACAGACATCCGCCATGTTGTGGAGTCAACAGAAGTCAGAAATAGCATTATAAATATTCACTCGTCTTTGGTGATCTTCATCAGAATGCACTCCCAGGAATCCCAGTTCCACAATAAATGTTTGTTTTGTTCGATAATGTCCATCATTTATGTCCAAATATCTCATTTTTGTTCGCGCGTTTAGCCCAGTATTCCAAATTCACTGTGTATTTGATAGGCCAAGAGTTGAAAAACTACAAACCTCAGATTTCCCACTTCCTGGTTGGATTTTTTCTCAGGTTTTTGTCTGACAAATGAGATCTGTTATACTCACAGAAATCATTCAAAGAGTTTTAGAAACTTCAAAGAGTTTTCTATCCAAATCTACTAATTATATGCATATTCTAGCTTTTATGGCTGAGTAGCAGGCAGTCTAATTTGGGCACGCTTTTCATCCAAAATTCCCAATGCTGCCCCCTTCCCTCGAGAAGTTAACAAGAATTTAAGCTTTCTGCCAATATCAGATATGTATATGTCCTGGGAAATGTTCTTGTTTCTTACAACCTCGTGTGTGTGTGCGTGCGGGTTTCTGCGGGTTTCTCTGTATCTGCGTCTCCTCAGGTCTGCTAGGTATAATCACATTAGCGCACGTTAGTTCAATCATCCCACGGGGGGGACCCACCGATCCTGTAGAGGTTTTAAACTTCTCTGTGTGTGTGTGTGTGTGTGTGTGTGTGTGTGTGTGTGTGTGTGTGTGTGTGTGTGTGTGTGTGTGTCTGCTTCTCCTCAGGTCTGCTAGGCATGGTGGCCCACATGATGTACACCCAGGTTTTCCAGATCACAGTTAGTCTGGGTCCTGAAGACTGGAGACCCCACTCCTGGGACTATGGATGGTCCTTCTGGTCAGTACTCATACTGTCTGTCTGTGTGTTTGGCATGAGTAATGACTGTTCCTCTGGTCAGTACTCAAACTGTCTGTCTGTGTGTTTGGTATGAGTAATGACTGTTCCTCTGGTCAGTACTCATACTGTCTGTCTGTGTGTTTGGTATGAGTGATGACTGTCCCTCTGGTCAGTACTCATACTCTCTGTCTGTGTGTTTGGTATGAGTGATGACTGTCCCTCTGGTCAGTACTCATACTCTCTGTCTGGGTGTTTGGTATGAGTGATGACTGTCCCTCTGGTCAGTACTCATACTGTCTGTCTGTGTGTTTGGTATGAGTGATGACTGTCCCTCTGGTCAGTACTCATACTGTCTGTCTGTCTGTCTGTCTGTGTGTTTGGTATGAGTGATGACTGTCCCTCTGGTCAGTACTCATACTGTCTGTCTGTGTGCTTGGTATGAGTGATGACTGTCCCTCTGGTCAGTACTCATACTCTCTGTCTGTGTGTTTGGTATGAGTGATGACTGTCCCTCTGGTCAGTACTCATACTGTCTGTCTGTGTGTTTGGTATGAGTGATGACTGTCCCTCTGGTCAGTACTCATACTGTCTGTCTGTCTGTCTGTGTGTTTGGTATGAGTGATGACTGTCCCTCTGGTCAGTACTCATACTGTCTGTCTGTCTGTCTGTGTGTTTGGTATGAGTGATGACTGTCCCTCTGGTCAGTACTCATACTGTCTGTCTGTGTGTTTGGTATGAGTGATGACTGTCCCTCTGGTCAGTACTCATACTCTCTGTCTGTGTGTTTGGTATGAGTGATGACTGTCCCTCTGGTCAGTACTCATACTGTCTGTCTGTGTGTTTGGTATGAGTGATGACTGTCCCTCTGGTCAGTACTCATACTGTCTGTCTGTGTGTTTGGTATGAGTGATGACTGTCCCTCTGGTCAGTACTCATACCGAAGCCATATCGTTGTCTGAATATGATTGGTTGCTTACTGTACATTTCTCCAGTGAAACACTGGTGTCACAGTCGACAAGCAGCAGAAATGGTGTAGTATATAAACCAGTGATTCCAGAATGCACTGAACATTCTAGAGGTTCTATTCATTCCATGTCATTCTACACTGTCCATCTCGGAACACAAGCAACATCTCCATCTAGAAACCAGCCGACGACCGACCGTTGTGTCCATATCAACCCAGCCGTATTTACAAACACCGACACATATGGCTGTTTTCTCTAGGAGCTTCATCCCAAATGGAACCCTATTCCCTATATAGTGCACTACTTTTGGCCAGAGCTCTATGGCACCCTATTCCCTACATAGTGCACTACTTTTGGCCAGAGCTCTATGGCACCCTATTCCCTACATAGTGCACTACTTTTGGCCAGACTCCGCCTTATGCGCATAGGGTGCCATTTGGGTGTACCTTAGATTGTCCTTGACTTTCTATCTTCCACGTCTATGGCCGGAGCTAGAGAAGACAGCTGTTGTCTGGGACACGCACACGCAGATACACGCACGCTCATAAACACACACTCAAGAGGAAGAAGAGGTATTTCCATTGGCTGAATCAGTCTCTCTCTCTCTCTCCCTCTCTCTCCCTCTCTCTCTCTCTCTCTCTCCCTCCCTCCCTCCCTCCCTCTCTCCCTCTCTCCCTCTCTCTCTGTCTCTCTCCCTCCCTCCCTCCCTCTCTCTCCCTCCCTCCCTCCCCCTCCCTCTCAGCCTGGCATGGGGCTCCTTCACCTGCTGCATGGCAGCTTCCGTCACCACCCTCAACTCCTACACCAAGACGGTCATCGAGTTCCGGCACAAACGCAAACTGTTCGAGCAGGGTCTCAGGGAGGAGCAGAACTACCTCGACCAGGAGGCCTTCCATTACTTCAGGGACCACTCCCTCCAGTCCATATCCAGCTCCATGGAGGTCTACCCTGGGCACGGGGGAGGAAGGCTGCCTGGGGGGCCTGGAGGCCTGGCGGGGTCCGGGCTGGTTGGAGTACCAGGGAGAGGGAAGATTAGGGGGTCCTCAGGTTCCATCGACCTGGGAGAGAACTCTGAGTCCCTGGGGGAGGAACAGTGCTGAGAGAGCGGGGGGGGGGGGAAGAGGGTTGGGAAGTGGAGGGTCGCGAAATTCTAGTAACTTTCCAAAAATTCCAAGGTTTTCCGGAAATCCTGGTTGTAAAAAACGGGGACTCAGTTGGGAATAAAAAGCATAAAATTGGGAATCCTACAACCAGGAGGAAAAACCTGTGGATTTACAACCCTAGTGTTGAGAAGTTGATGAAGACGATGCCGATCTCGGATCAGTTTTGTATTTTGGGCACCAATGGTTCAGGTTAGGAGAGGTGTATATAGTGTCATGCTTTGGTCTGAACAAGTAGTGCACTATACTGTATACTGTATACAGTGCCACTTTTGAGTGGTGGGTGTTTGTTTTCCGTGTGAGTGTTTGTCGCCACACGGTACTGTTTCGGTTGAGTTGTGGGTGTTTGTTTCCGTGTCAGTGTTTGTCGCCACACGGTACTGTTCCGGTTCATGTTCGCGTTTATTGTTTTGTTTTTCATAGTGTTCAGTTCATATCTTATAATAAACGTTATGGACACCTACCACGCTGCGCATTGGTCCTCCGATCCTTCTTCTCGCTTCTCCTCCTCAGATGAGGAATGTCGTTACAGGTGAAGTGAAATTTAAATAATTACTTTTTTCAAAACATCCAAAAAAATAAGAAACGGGAAAGTGGTGCGTGTGTTCACATGAAGCCCCTAAATAAGATCTGGTGCAACCAATTACCTTCAGAAGTCACATAATTAGTTAAATAAAGTCCACCTGTGTGCAATCTCAGTCACATAATCTCAGTGTATATATACACCTGTTCTGAAAGGCCCCAGAGTCTGCAACACCATTAAGAAAGGGGCACCACCAAGCAAGCAGCACCATGAAGACCAAGGAGCTCTCCAAACAGGTCAGGGACAAAGTTGTGGAGAAGTACAGATCAGGGTTGGGTTATAAAAAAACATCTGAAACTTTGAACATCCCAGGGAGCCCAAATAAATCCATTATTAAAAAATGGAAAGAATATGGCACCACAACCAACCTGCCAAGAGAGGGCCGCCCACCAAACTCATGAACCAGGCCAGGAGGACATTAATCAGAGAGGAAACAAAGAGACCAAAGATAACCCTGAAGGAGCTGCAAAGCTCCACAGCAGAGATTGGAAAATCTGTCCATAGGACCACTTTAAGCAGTACACTCCACAGAGCTGGGCTTTATGGAAGAGTGGCCAGAAAAAAGCCATTGCTGAAATAAAAAAATAAGCAACCATGTTTGGTGTTCGCCAAAAGGCATGTGGGAGACTCCCCAAACATATGGAAGACGGTACTCTGGTCAGATGAGATGAAAATTGAGCATTTTGGCCATAAAGTAAACCACTATGTCTGGCGCAAACACAACACCTCTCATCACCCCGAGAACCCCATCCCCACAGTGACGCATGGTGGTGGCAGCATCATGCTGTGGGATTGTTTTTCATCGGGCAGAGCTTGGGAAACTGGTCAAAATTTAAGAAATGATGGATGGTGCTAAATACAGGGACATTCTTGAGGGAAACCTGTTTCAGTGTTCCAGAGATTTGAGACCGGGACGGAGGTTCACCTTCCAGCAGGACTATGACCCTAATCATACTGCTAAAGCAACACTCGAGTGGTTTATGTGGAAACATGTAAATGTTTTGGAATGGTCTAGTCAAAGCCCAGACCTCAATCCAATTGAGAATATGTGGTATGACTTAAAGATTGCTGTACAACAGCGGAACCCATCCAACTTGAAGGAGCTGTAGCAGTTTTGCCTTGAAGAATGGGCACAAATCCCAGCGGCTAGATGTGCCAAGCTTATAGAGACATACCCCAAGAGACTTGCAGCTATAATTGCTGAGAAAGGTGGCTCTACAAAGTATTGATTTTTTTTTTTTTTGGGGGGGGGGGGGGGGAGACAGAGAGGGGAGGGTTTTTTTTTTGTCTTATTTCTTGTTTGTTTCATAATTTGCATCTTTAAAATGGTAGGCATGTTGTGTAAATCAAATGATACAACCCCCCAAAAATCAATTTTATTTCCAGGTTGTAAGGCAACAAATAGGAAAAATGCCAAGGGGGGTGAATACTTTCGCAAGCCATTGTATATGTGGAATAGGGTGTCATGTGACAGTGATGAGGTAGATGTAGAGTTATGTAGACCGGGTCATGAGATAGATCGATTTATGTAGACAGGGTGATGAGGTAGATCGATTTATGTAGACAGGGTGATGAGGTAGATCGATTTATGTAGACAGGGTGATGAGGTAGATAGATTTTTGTAGACAGGGTGATGAGCTAGATCGATTTATGTAGACAGGGTGATGAGGTATATAGAGTTATGTAGAGAGGGTGATGAGGTAGGTAGAGTTATGTAGACAGGGTGGCAGGGGGAACAGTGGTTTAAGTCTCAAATGACAGCCTATTCCTAATGTAGTTCAGGTTCTGGTCAAAAGTAGCGCCCTTCAAAAGTAGTGCCCTACATTAGAGATTCAATCCAATGTTGACGTGGAAGGAAGGAGCCATGTGGCGATGGAGAGAGTGCTAAAGAGGAAACCAGACAGCTCCTCCTCTTCCTGTTCATCACAGAGGATACGTTCCACATGGCAACATATCCCCTATGTAGTGTACTCATTTCAACCAGAGCTCTATGTGCCGTAGTGCACTATAAAGGGAATAGGATGCGATTTGGGACGTAGCCCAATCCTCACCAGAAGCACTGTAAAGACTTCAAAAAAAGGCCTCATTGCGTTTTAGGACCCTTGAAGAAGTATATTTATGGAAGGACTGAGGTAAAAAAAAATAATTAATGAAGAGTCCTCAGAAACCTGACCAGATCATCAGAACATTATTGACATTCCAGCCACACAACAAAATATATATTCAAAGGTTTAGTAAAAAAAATATATAAAAAAATATTATATTTGACCTTGTGAACTGTGATAGAAAGGGTTTGATTTTTGGGGGAGGGAAGGTATTTTATTTATTTAACATTTATTTAACTAGGCAAGTCAGTTAAGAACAAATTCTTATTTTCAATGACGGCCTAGGAACAGTGGGTTAACTGCCTTGTTCAGGGGCAGAACGACAGTTTTGTACCTTATCAGCTCGAGGATTCAATCTTGCAACTTTTCCGGTTACTAGTCCAACGCTTTAACCACTAGGCTACCTGCCTTGTCTATAGATATAGGAGATTAAACTATATATTGATGAAAGTATATATTAAATACTATTACTAAACATATGAAATATATATTTCCGTATAAGAGTTGTGATATTTCCAGTCTGTTTGGTGCAGGGATGTTATAGCTCTGTATTCATTAAGTTATTATGGATATTATTGAAACACACCCTTACATTGTGATGTTGACTGTACAACAAAAAGGATATTTAATCATTAAAAGGCACTAGGAGGTGTGGTATATGGCCAATATACCACGGCTACGTGCTGTTCATACAGCCCAGGATACAACCCTTGGCCACATACCACAAACCCCCGAGGTGCCTTATTGTTATCATTAAACTGGTCACCAACGTAATTAGAGCAGTTAAAATACATGTTTTGTCATACTGTCTGATATACCACGGCTGTCAGCCAATCAGCATTCAGTGCTCAAACCACCCAGTTTATCATTGGAGATATAAGATGTAATATATTTATGATACATAGTGAAGGTTCATTGTTTTGATAAGAACACTTTAACACTGCCTCATGACCATAATATATGTGTACCGTTACAATACAATACTACACATTATAGTACAATACAATACTACACATTATAGTACAATACAATACTACACATTATAGTACAATACAATACAGTATAATACAGTAAGGTTCATTGTTTTGATAAGAACACTTTAACACTGCCTCATGACCATAATATATGTGTACCGTTACAATACAATACTACACATTATAGTACAATACAATACTACACATTATAGTACAATACAATACTACACATTATAGTACAATACAATACTACACATTATAGTACAATACAATACAGTATAATACAGTAAGGTTCATTGTTTTGATAAGAACACTTTAACACTGCCTCATGACCATAATATATGTGTACCGTTACAATACAATACTACACATTATAGTACAATACAATACTACACATTATAGTACAATACAATACTACACATTATAGTACAATACAATACTACACATTATAGTACAATACAATACTACACATTATAGTACAATACAATACTACACATTATAGTACAATACAATACTACACATTATAGTACAATACAATACTACGCATTATAGTACAATACAATACTACACATTATAGTACAATACAATACTACACATTATAGTACAATACAATACTACACATTATAGTACAATACAATACTACACATTATAGTACAATACAATACTACACATTATAGTACAATACAATACTACGCATTATAGTACAATACAATACTACGCATTATAGTACAATACAATACTACACATTATAGTACAATACAATACTACACATTATAGTACAATACAATACTACACATTATAGTACAATACAATACTACACATTATAGTACAATACAATACTACACATTATAGTACAATACAATACTACACATTATAGTACAATACAATACTACACATTATAGTACAATACAATACTACACATTATAGTACAATACAATACTACGCATTATAGTACAATACAATACTACACATTATAGTACAATACAATACTACACATTATAGTACAATACAATACTACGCATTATAGTACAATACAATACTACGCATTATAGTACAATACAATACTACACATTATAGTACAATACAATACTACACATTATAGTACAATACAATACTACGCATTATAGTACAATACAATACTACGCATTATAGTACAATACAATACTACACATTATAGTACAATACAATACTACACATTATAGTACACTACAATACTACACATTATAGTACAATACTACACATTATAGTACAATACAATACTACACATTATAGTACACTACAATACTACACATTATAGTACAATACTACACATTATAGTACAATACAATACTACACATTATAGTACAATACAATACTACACATTATAGTACAATACAGTATAATACAGTAAGGTTCATTGTTTTGATAAGAACACTTTAACACTGCCTCATGACCATAATATATGTGTACCGTTACAATACAATACTACACATTATAGTACAATACAATACTACACATTATAGTACAATACAATACTACACATTATAGTACAATACTACACATTATAGTACAATACAATACTACACATTATAGTACAATACAATACTACACATTATAGTACAATACAATACTACACATTATAGTACAATACAATACTACGCATTATAGTACACTACAATACTACACATTATAGTACAATACTACACATTATAGTACAATACAATACTACACATTATAGTACAATACAATACTACGCATTATAGTACAATACAATACTACGCATTATAGTACAATACAATACTACACATTATAGTACAATACAATACTACACATTATAGTACAATACAATACAGTATAATACAGTAAGGTTCATTGTTTTGATAAGAACACTTTAATACTGTCTCATGACCATTATATACGTGTACCGTTACAATACAATACAATACTACACATTATAGTACAATACAATTCAGTATAATACAGTAAGGTTCATTGTTTTGATGTTTGATTGTCTGAACACTTTAACACTGTCTCATGACCATAATATATGTGTTACAATACTACACATTACAGTACAATTCAATACAGTACAATACTATACAGTTATATGCAATACAGTACAATACAATACACTACAATACAGTACTATATAATATTATACAGTACTATACAATATTATACAGTACAATACAATATTATACTGTACAATACAATACAGTACAATTCAATACAGTACAATTCAATACAGTACAATACAATTCAGTATAATACAGTAAGGGTCATTGTTTTGATGTTTGATTGTCTGAACACTTTAACACTGCCTCATGACCATAATATATGTGTTACAATACTACACATTACAGTACAATTCAATACAGTACAATACTATACAGTTATATGCAATACAGTACAATACAATACACTACAATACAGTACTATATAATATTATACAGTACAATACAGTACTATACAATATTATACAGTACAATACAGTACTATACAATATTATACAGTACAATAAACTACTATACAGTACTATACAATATCATACACTACAATACACTACAATACAGTACTATACCATATTATACAGTACACTACAATACAATGCAGTACTATACAATACAGTACAATACAATACATTACTTTACTATACAGTACAATACAATACAGTACAATACAAAACAGAATGATACAATACAGTACTTAACCATACAGTACTATACTATACAATACAGTACAATACAGTATAACACAGTACAATACAGTACAGTACAATACAACACAGTACATTGAATACAATACAATACTTGACAATACAGTACAATACAATACACGGTACATTATTAGACAATATAATGTATGTACAATACAACTGAACTGCTCTAGCACAGTGACAATATGTATGCTCATTAAATACTAATGTTTTGGTGTTGAGGACTTGAAGAGTACATGTTTAATATGTTCTGTGTCCCACTTGATTATGTCTTCATATGCTGCTTGTTGAATTTCCTGTTCATACCTTCATTTATTATATTGATATATATATTCATAAAGAAATATCCTGGTGGAAACAGTAATAAAGCTCTCCTTTACTTTCCTTTCGACGAATCATCAACGAGTCATCAACGAATCATCAACGAATCATAAACGAATCATCAACGAATCATCAACGAATCATCAACGAATCATCAACGAATCATAAACGAATCATCAACTAATTATCAACTAACCATCAACGAATCATAAACGAATCATAAACGAATCATAAACGAATCATCAACGAATCATCAACTAATCATCAACTAATCATAAACTAACCATCAACTAACCATCAACTAACCATCAACTAATCATAAACGAATCATCAACGAATCTTAAACGAATCATAAACAACTCATAAACAAATCATAAACGAATCATAAACCAATCATCAACTAATCATCAACTAATCATCAAGCCCTTGACTAGGTGAACCAGGTGACTAGTTCAGAGCTACTTACGACATGCTGTAAGGTCTGGGGGTCTCCGAGGAGAGGTTTGAGCACCACTACAGTACAGCACAGTCTTCTCTGCCTATAAATGTAGCGGTTCCGTAACGACAGTCGCTAGGAGACGGGAAGCAAGTAACAGGGTGAGGATTTAATAATACATAGACATGAAACTAAACCAGAACAGCGTCTGGACAAGAGATGCATAACAACATCAATGCAGACACGGGAACCTTCTCATTACAGGGCTTTTACTATTTTGATTTGTTTAACACTTTTTAGGTTCTTGCATCCTTCCATGTGTTATTTCATAGTGTTGATGTCTTCACTATTATTCTACAATGTAGAAAATAGTGAAAATAAAGAAAAACTCTTGAATGAGTAGGTGTGTCCTCTTCTCTCTTCTCTACAGTAGAACACGTGGTCCTCTCCTCTCCAGTAGAACACGTGGTCCTCTTTCTCCCCAGTAGAACACGTGGTCCTCTTCTTTCCATGGTCCTCTTCTCTCCAGTAGAACACGTGGTCCTCTTCTCTCCAGTAGAACACATGGTCCTCTTCTCTCCAGTAGAACACATGGTCCTCTTCTCTCCAGTAGAACACGTGGTCCTCTCCTCTCCAGTAGAACACGTGGTCCTCTCCTCTCCAGTAGAACACGTGGTCCTCTTTTCTCCAGTAGAACACATGGTCCTCTTCTCTCCAGTAGAACACGTGGTCCTCTTCTCTCCAGTAGAACACATGGTCCTCTTCTCTCCAGTAGAACACGTGGTCCTCTCCTCTCCAGTAGAACACGTGGTCCTCTTTTCTCCAGTAGAACACGTGGTCCTCTTTTCTCCAGTAGAACACGTGATCCTCTTCTCTCCAGTAGAACACGTGGTCCTCTTCTCTACTGTAGAACACGTGGTCCTCTCCTCTCCAGTAGAACACGTTGTCCTCTTCTCTACTGTAAAACACGTGGATAGCTGTGCAGCGACGATCCCCATCCAACCTGACAGAGCTTGCGAGGATCTGCAGAAAAGAATGTGAGAAACTCCCCAAATACAGGTGTGCCAAGCTTGTAGCGTCATACCCAAGAAGACTCGAAGCTGTAATCGCTGCCAAAGGTGCTTCAACAAAGTACTGGGTAAAGGGTCTGAATACTTATGTAAATGTCATATTTCAGTTTCTTTTTATTTTAATAAATTTGCAAAAATTTCTAAAAACCTGTTTTTGCTTCGTCATTATTGGTTATTTTGTGTAGATTGATGAGGGAAGAAAGAAAGAAAAGTAATCCGTTTTAGAATAGGGCTGTAACGTAACAAAATGTGGAAAAAGTCAAGAGGTCTGAATACTTTCACAATGTACATGTATATCTGTTTTTAAAAATGTTGGTAAATTAGCTTTTATTGTTGAAAGAAATTATGAAAGAGATTGGTATGGGTTTTTTAAACTATCTAATCATGTAAAGTAGCTGTTCAATGACAGATGTTTTTGTTTAAAATCATTCACTTGATATTTTCATTTCAGAGAGACAAATAATATATATTGTTTGTTGCAAAATGCCATTTATCTGCCTCACTCTCAGAGAAATCAGTAGTACTGCTAGGTTTTACACAGTAATAATATATATCTGCCTCACTCTCAGAGAAATCAGTAGTACTGCTGGGTTTTACACAGTAATAATATATATCTGCCTCACTCTCAGAGAAATCAGTAGTACTGCTGGGTTTTACACAGTAATAATATATATCTGCCTCACTCTCAGAGAAATCAGTAGTACTGCTAGGTTTTACACAGTAATAATATATATCTGCCTCACTCTCAGAGAAATCAGTAGTACTGCTAGGTTTTACACAGTAATAATATATATCTGCCTCACTCTCAGAGAAATCAGTAGTACTGCTGGGTTTTACACAGTAATAATATATATCTGTCTCACTCTCAGTGAAATCAGTAGTACTGCTAGGTTTTATACAGTAATAATATATATCTGCCTCACTCTCAGATAAATCAGTAGTACTGCTGGGTTTTACACAGTAATAATATATATCTGCCTCACTCTCAGTGAAATCAGTAGTACTGCTAGGTTTTACACAGTAATAATATATATCTACCTCACTCTCAGAGAAATCAGTAGTACTGCTAGGTTTTACACAGTAATAATATATATCTGCCTCACTCTCAGTGAAATCAGTAGTACTGCTAGGTTTTACACAGTAATAATATATATCTGCCTCACTCTCAGATAAATCAGTAGTACTGCTGGGTTTTACACAGTAATAATATATATCTGCCTCACTCTCAGAGAAATCAGTAGTACTGCTAGGTTTTACACAGTAATAATATATATCTGACTCACTCTCAGAGAAATCAGTAGTACTGCTAGGTTTTATACAGTAATAATATATATCTGCCTCACTCTCAGAGAAATCAGTAGTACTGCTGGGTTTTACACAGTAATAATATATATCTGCCCCACTCTCAGTGAAATCAGTAGTACTGCTAGGTTTTATACAGTAATAATATATATCTGCCTCACTCTCAGAGAAATCAGTAGTACTGCTAGGTTTTACACAGTAATAATATATATCTGCCTCACTCTCAGATAAATCAGTAGTACTGCTAGGTTTTATACAGTAATAATATATATCTGCTTCACTCTCAGAGAAATCAGTAGTACTGCTAGGTTTTACACAGTAATAATATATATCTGCCCCACTCTCAGAGAAATCAGTAGTACTGCTAGGTTTTACACAGTAATAATATATATCTGCCTCACTCTCAGAGAAATCAGTAGTACTGCTAGGTTTTACACAGTAATAACATATATCTGCTCCATTCTCAGAGAAATCAGTAGTACTGCTAGGTTTTATACAGTAATAATATATATCTGTCTCACTCTCAGATAAATCAGTAGTACTGCTGGTTTTTACAGTCAAAATTAGCAAATAATTACATTTTTACTAAAGAAATGTACAAATGATACGTTTGTGACATCAATATTTAATTTTAAAAAATCATTCAATCAGTAATGTGAGATCTGTATGTAAAACATTTACATGTTAGTTATTTAGCAGAAGCTATATATATATATATACATACTGTATATTCATACACATCTGAAATCTATGAATAAAAAATTGGAGAACAGTAATATTTTACACACAGAAGCAATAGTTTCTGATGAAAAAACACAAACGTGAAACATTTGTGGATATAGCGTTTTGTCAATTAACTCTAATTTATAACTCAAGACATGTTGTCATATCAACCTGTCACCACTAGAGGGACTCAAACATCAAGACATGTTGTAATAACAGCCTGGCACCACTAGAGGGACTCAAACATCAAGACATGTTGTAATACCAGCCTGCCACCCCTACAGGAACTCAAACATCAATTAAATGATCATGGAGAGCTCCTCTGTCCTCTCTCTCCTCTTCACAGATCTTACAGGACTGGGTATGTAACTGGGAAAGTAACACCCACTGGGGAGCCAGGCCCTGGAAATCAGAATAACTTTTGTTCCCCACAAAAGGGATTTATTACAGACAGAAATACTCCTCAGTTTCATCAGCTGTCCGGGTGTCTGGTCTCAGACGATCCCTCAGGATCGAAGAAGGAGAAGAATAAGGAGAAGAAGACAGATGTGGAGGTCCTGGGCTGACGTGGTTACACATGGTCTACGGCTGGGAAGCCAGTTGGATGTACTGCCAAATTCTCTAAAACGACAACGGAGGCGGCTTATGGTAGAGAAATTAACATTCAATTCTCTGGCAACAGCTCTGGTGAACATTCCTGCGGTCAGCATGCCAATTGAATGCTCCCTCAAAACTTGAGACATCTGTGGCATTGTGTTGTGTGACACAACTGCACATTTTAGAGTGGCTTTTTACTGTCCAAGGTGTACCTGTGTAATGATCATGCTGTTTAATCAGCTTCTTGATATGTCACAGTTGTCAGGTGTATGAATTATCTTGGCAAAGGAGAAATGCTCACTAACAACGATGTAAACAAATTTGTACACAACATTTTAGAGAAATAAGCATTTTGTGAGTATGGAACATTTCTGGGATCTTATATTTCAGCTCATGAAACACTTTACATGTTGCATTTACATTTTTGTTCAGTATAGATAAATGAACATGGTAGAATATAGATAAATTAACATGGTAGAAACTAGATAAGGTAAGATAGCAGAAACTAGATAATGTAACATGGTAGAAACTAGATAAAGTAAGATAGCAGAAACTAGATAATGTAACATGGTAGAAACTAGATCAGGTAAGATAGCAGAAACTAGATAATGTAACATGGTAGAAACTAGATAATGTAACATGGTAGAAACTAGATAATGTAACATGGTAGAAACTAGATAAGGTAAGATAGCAGAAACTAGATAATGTAACATGGTAGAAACTAGATAAGGTAAGATAGCAGAAACTAGATAATTGAACATAGTAGAATCTAGATAAAGTAACATGGTAGAAACTAGATAAGGTAAGATAGCAGAAACTAGATAATGTAACATGGTAGAAACTAGATAATGTCAGATAGTACGAACTAGGTAAATTAACATGGTAGAAACTAGATAAATTACCAAGAAGGAGAGTGATGGAGTGCTGCATCAGATGACCTGGCTTCCACAATCCCCTCAACCTCAACCCAATTGAGATGGTTTGGGATGATTCAGACCGCAGAGTGAAGGAAAAGCAGCCAACAAGTGCTCAGCATACGTTAGAACTCCTTCAAGACTGTTGGAAAAGCATTCCAGGTGAAGCTGGTTGAGAGAATGCCAACAGTGTGCAAAGCTGTCATTAAGGCTAAGGGTGGCTATTTGAAGAATCTCAAATGTAAAATATATTTTGATTTGTTTGACACTTTTATGGTTACTACGTGATTCCATATGTGTTATTTAATAGTTTTGATGTCTTCATTATTATTCTACAATGTAGAAAATAGTACAAATAAAGAAAAACCCTTGAATGAGAAGGTGTTCTAAAACTTTAGACCGGTAGTGTAGATCGGCGATTATTGACCAGCATTTCGATCAGAAATTCAACTTCCCTGAATTGGATCCTTTGTGGAACTCCCCGAGGCAGTTCTATTCATCCCGGGGGCTGCTCCAAATTACTCACTAACGTTCAGTACCTGGACAATAAAGTAGACAAGCTCAGGTGAAGGGATCTCCTTCCATACTTTGTTTAACGGAATCATGGCTCTCTCCGGATGTACTGCCCCCTCCATTCAGCCAGCGGGGTTCTCCATCTATCGCGAGGCCAGGAATGAAGAACTCTCTGGGTAAAATAAAGGTATAGGTGTGTGTTTCATGATTAACTACTCATGGTGTGATCATGGTAACGTACAGGAACTCAAGTCATTTTATTCTCCCCATCTAGAATATCTCACTATCAAATGCTGACTGCATTACCTCCCGAGATAATTGTTTTGGTCATTGTCACGGCTGTGTATATTTCCCCCCAAGAACAACACTGCGCCAGCTCTCAAGGAACTACACTAGACTTTGTGCAAACCTGAAACCGCAGATCCAGTCACCTTGATGAACATGCTCTGAATTGAGGTGTGCGAGGGGGAGCCCTGGAGTGCGTCCAGCCACCCTGATTGGCTGGAATTACGATAGATGACTGACAGGTCTGAAGGACCTGTCAGCATGGACCTCAGCCACCCGAGTCACGGCCTGTTCATCCCTCTACCATGTATAAGATCATCATGGATCTCAGCCACCCGAGTCACGGCCTGTTCATCCCTCTACCATGTAGAAGATCATCATGGACCTCAGCCACCCGAGTCACGGCCTGTTCATCCCTCTACCATGTAGAAGATCATCATGGACCTCAGCCACCTGAGTCACGGCCTGTTCAACCCTCTACCATGTAGAAGATCATCATGGACCTCAGCCACCCGAGTCACGGCCTGTTCAACCCTCTACCATGTAGAAGATCATCATGGACCTCAGCCACCCGAGTCACGGCCTGTTCAACCCTCTACCATGTAGAAGATCATCAAGGACCTCAGCCACCCGAGTCACGGCCTGTTCAATCCTCTACCATGTAGAAGATCATCATGGACCTCAGCCACCCGAGTCACGGCCTGTTCATCCCTCTACCATGTAGAAGATCATCATGGACCTCAGCCACCCGAGTCACGGCCTGTTCAACCCTCTACCATCTAGATGAACATCATGGACCTCAGCCACCCGAGTCACGGCCTGTTCAACCCTCTACCGTGTAGAAGATCATCATGGACCTCAGCCACCCGTGTCACGGCCTGTTCAACCCTCTACCATGTAGAAGATCATCATGGACCTCAGCCACCCGAGTCACGGCCTGTTCAACCCTCTACCATGTAGAAGATCATCATGGACCTCAGCCACCCGAGTCACGGCCTGTTCATCCCTCTACCATGTAGAAGATCATCATGGACCTCAGCCACCCGAGTCACGGCCTGTTCAACCCTCTACCATGTAGAAGATCATCATGGACCTCAGCCACCCGAGTCACGGCCTGTTCAACCCTCTACCATCTAGATGATCATCAAGGACCTCAGCCACCCGAGTCACGGCCTGTTCAACCCGCTACCATCTAGATGATCATCATGAACCTCAGCCACCCGAGTCACGGCCTGTTCAACCCGCTACCATCTAGATGATCATCAAGGACCTCAGCCACCCGAGTCACGGCCTGTTCAACCCTCTACCATCTAGATGATCATCAAGGACCTCAGCCACCCGAATCACGGCCTGTTCAACATGCTGCCATGTAGAAGGTGGAGACAGTACAGGTGTATCAAAGCTGTAACCAAAAGACTGAAAAACAGTATTTTTTTCTCCAGGCCATCACTGTTAAACAGTCACCACTCATCCTCCCAATACCTTTCCCTGAACGTAGTCACTGTTACTATCCGGCGACCAGGGCCAGCTTCATGGCCCTAACCATCCCACCCAGCTTTGTTGGGACAGAAAGGGTCAACGAGTAGCGCTGATGCATCAGCTACGCAGAAGCCTCTGGAGGGACGTGTGTGTGTGTGTGTGTGTGTGTGTGTGTGTGTGTGTGTGTGTGTGTGTGTGTGTGTGTGTGTGTGTGTGTGTGTGTGTGTGTGTGTGTGTGTGTGTGTGTGTGTGTGTGTGTGTGTACAAAATAAACCAGGTCAGTGGTGATGAACAACAGGCCATGATGAGGAGAAGGCAAGGGAAGAGAGAAAAGGGGGGAGAGGAGAAGGGGGAGAGGGGGAGAGGAAAGGGGGGAGAGGAGAAGGGAAGAGAGGACAGGGGGTGAGGAAATGGGGGAGAGGGGGAGAGGAAAGGGGGGAGAGGAGAAGGGAAGAGAGGACAGGGGGTGAGGGGGAGAGGAAAGGGGGGAGAGGAGAAGGGGGAGAGGGGGAGAGGAAAGGGGGGAGAGGAGAAGGGAAGAGAGGACAGGGGGTGAGGAAATGGGGGAGAGGGGGAGAGGAAAGGGGGGAGAAGAGAAGGGAAGAGGAAAGATTAAGAATAAAAGAATCCCCTTTATAACCATAATAATAACTGTGGTAGGAACTGAACTATCCTACTGAACTGAACTATCCTACTGAACTGAACTATCCTACTGAACTGAACTATCCTACTGAACTGAACTATCCTACTGAACTGAACTGGAAACCCTAACTGACGTAAGCACTTGTTTTTCTAATGAAAAGGAGGGTGGGTGGCGAGAGAGGGAGAGAGAGGGGAAAGAGAGAGAGAGAGAGAGAGAGAGGGGGAGAGAGAGAGAGGGGGGAGAGAGAGAGAGAGGGGGAGAGAGAGAGAGGGGGAGAGAGAGAGAGGGGGAGAGAGAGAGAGGGGAGAGAGAGAGAGAGAGAGAGAGAGAGAGAGAGAGAGAGAGAGAGAGAGAGAGAGAGAGAAAGAAAGAGAGAGAGATATAAAGAGCGAAGAGGTGGCTCTGTGTGTTGTTAACTAAGCTGTGTGTGCTCTCTCAGACAAAACCCAGCCACTCTCCTCTTCCTCTTCTCTCCCTGCCAGCTAAAAATACTAATTTTCAGTCCTGTGTGTGGCGCCCTTTGAAGTGCTGGCCACTCCGGGCACTGTGCGTCAGTGCTGACGTCAATCAGCTGGAGAGAGAGAGAGAGAAAGAGAAAGATAGAGAGAGAAAGAGAAAGATAGAGAGAGAAAGAGAAAGAGAGAGAGAGACATAGAAAGAGAAAGAGAGAAAGATAAACAGAGAGGGAGATAGAGATAAAGAAAGGAAGAGAGAGAGAGAAGGAGAAATGTAATTTAATTGAGAGAGAGAAATTTAATTGAGAGAGAGAGGGGGGGGACTTCTGTGGAGGAGGAGCTTTGTGTGGGTGGGCCAGCTAGCCTAGCATAGCGCTTTAGCCTGCTAGCTCTTCAGTGTACAGTTGCCTTAGTTTACTAGCGCTTTAGCTTAGCAATTAGCCTGCTAGCACTGCTAACAGCATGAATGAAACTCCACAGAGAAGAAGGACCAATCAAACTATAGAACATACAGATCAAGTCAGGAAAACATGTACAGTGAGGGGGAAAAGTATTTGATCCCCTGCTGATTTTGTGCGTTTGCCCACTGACAAAGAAATTATCAGTCCATAATTTTAATGGCAGGTTTATTTGAACAGTGAGAGACAGAATTACAGCAAAAAAAAAATCCAGGAAACCCCATGTCAAAAATGTTATAAATTGATTAGCATTTTAATGAGGGAAATAAGTATTTGACCCCTCTGCAAAACATGACTTCGTACTTGGTGGCACAACCCTTGTTGGCAATCAGAGGTCAGATGTTTCTTGTAGTTGGCCACCAGGTTTGCACACATTTCAGGAGGGATTTTGTCTCCTCTTAGCAGATCTTCTCCAAGTCATTAAGGTTTTGAGGCTGACGTTTGGCAACTCAAACCTTCAGCTCCCTCCACAGATTTTCTATGGGATTAAGGTCTGGAGACTGGCTAGACCACTCCAGGACCTTAATGTGCTTCTTCTTGAGCCACTCCTTTGTTGCCTTGGCCGTGTGTTGTCATGCTGGAATACCCATCCACGACCCATTTTCAATGCCCTGGCTGAGGGAAGGAGGTTCTCCCCCAAGATTTGACGGTACATGGCTCCGTCCATCGTCCCTTTGATGCGGTGAAGTTGTCCTGTCCCCTCAACAGAAAAACAGCCTCAAAACATAATGTTTCCACCTCCATGTGTGACGGTGGGGATGGTGTTCTTGGGGTCATAGGCAGCATTCCTCCTCCTCCAAACAAGGCGAGTTGAGTTGATGCCAAAGAGCTCCATTTTGGTCTCATCTGACCACAACACTTTCACCCAGTTGTCCTCTAATTCATTCAGATGTTCATTGGCAAACTTCAGACGGGCATGTATATGTGCTTTCTTGAGCAGGGGGACCTTGCGGGTGCTGCAGGATTTCAGTCCTTCATGGCGTAGTGTGTTACCAATTGTTTTCTTGGTGACTATGGTCCCAGCTGCCTTGAGATCATTGACATTATCCTCCCGTGTAGTTCTGGGCTGATTCCTCACCGTTCTCATGGTCATTGCAACTCCACGAGGTGAGATCTTGCATGGAGCCCCAGGCCGAGGGAGATTGACAGTTCTTTTGTGTTTCTTCCATTTGCAAATAATCACACCAACTGTTGTCACCTTCTCACCAAGCTGCTTGGCGATGGTCTTGTAGCCCATTCCAGCCTTGTGTAGGTCTACAATCTTGTCGCTGACATCCTTGGAGAGCTCTTTGGTCTTGACCATGGTGGAGAGTTTGGAATCTGATTGATTGATTGCTTCTGTGGACAGGTGTCTTTTGGGTCTGTGGGGTCTGGCTGGAGTGAAGCATGGTATGCTGGATCAGTGAGATCTGTCTGGAGTGAAGCATGGTATGCTGGGTCTGTGGGATCTGGCTGGAGTGAAGCATGGTATGCTGGATCAGTGGGATCTGGCTGAAGTGAAGCATGGTATGCTGGGTCAGTGGGATCTGGCTGCAGTGAAGCACGGTATGCTGGGTCAGTGAGATCTGGCTGGAGTGAAGCACGGTATGCTGGGTCAGTGGGATCTGGCTGCAGTGAAGCATGGTATGCTGGGTCAGTGGGATCTGGCTGGAGTGAAGCATGGTATGCTGGGTCTGTGGGATCTGGCTGGAGTGAAGCATGGTATGCTGGGTCAGTGGGATCTGGCTGGAGTGAAGCACGGTATGCTGGGTCAGTGGGATCTGGCTGGAGTGAAGCATGGTATGCTGGGTCAGTGGGATCTGGCTGGAGTGAAGCATGGTATGCTGGGTCTGTGGGGTCTGGCTGGAGTGAAGCATGGTATGAAGACCATAGTAAATCCCAGGTCATAGTGTCTATAATACTGTAAGGGGTTAATCTAGAAGACCATAGTACATCCCAGGTCATAGTATATATAATACTGTAAGGGGTTCATCTAGAAGACCATAGTAAATCCCAGGTCATAGTGTCTATAATACTGTAAGGGGTTAATCTAGAAGACCATAGTAAATCCTAGGTCATAGTGTGTATAATACTGTAAGGGGTTAATCTAGAAGACCATAGTAAATCCCAGGTCATAGTGTCTGTAATACTGTAAGGGGTTAATCGAGAAGACCATAGTAAATCCCAGGTCATAGTGTCTATAATACTGTAATGGGTTAATCTGGAAGACCATAGTAAATCCCAGGTCATAGTGTCTATAATACTGTAAGGGGTTAAACTAGAAGACCATAGTAAATCCCAGGTCATAGTGTCTATAATACTGTAGGGGGTTAATCTAGAAGACCATAGTAAATCCCAGGTCATAGTGTCTATAATACTGTAAGGGGTTAATCTAGAAGACCATAGTAAACCCCAGGTCATAGTGTCTATAATACTGTAAGGGGTTAATCTAGAAAACCATAGTAAATCCCAGGTCATAGTGTCTATAATACTGTAAGGGGTTAATCTAGAAGACCATAGAAAATCCCAGGTCATAGTGTCTATAATACTGTAAGGGGTTAATCTGGAAGACCACAGTAAATCCCAGGTCATAG
>NC_048577.1:71913746-71936246 GCF_013265735.2 Oncorhynchus mykiss
GGTTCTGAATGAGGAACACTAAACCAGGCTCTACTTCTGAATGAGGAACACTTAACCAGGCTCTACTTCTGAATGAGGAACACTTAACCAGGTTCTAGATCTGAATGAGGAACACTTAACCAGGCTCTACTTCTGAATGAGGAACACTTAACCAGGTTCTAGATCTGAATGAGAAACATTTAACCAGGCTCTAGATCTGAATGAGAAACACTTAACCAGGTTCTGAATGAGGAACACTTAACCAGGCTCTAGTTCTGAATGAGAAACACTTAACCAGGCTCTACTTCTGAATGAGGAACACTTAATCAGGTTCTAGTTCTGAATGAGGAACACTTAACCAGGTTCTAGATCTGAATGAGAAACACTTAACCAGGCTCTAGATCTGAATGAGAAACACTTAACCAGGTTCTGAATGAGGAACACTTAACCGGGCTCTACTTCTGAATGAGAAACACTTAATCAGGTTCTAGTTCTGAATGAGGAACACTAAACCAGGCTCTCTCTACTCTATAGATGTGCTCTGGAAGATATATCTACTCTATAGATCTACTCTGGAAGATAGATCTACTCTATAGATCTACTCTATAGGTGTACTCTAGAAGATAGATCTACTCTATAGGATCTAATCTGGAAGATAGATCTACTCTATAGATGTACTCTAGAAGATAGATCTACTCTATAGATGTACTCTGGAAGATAGATCTACTCTATAGATGTACTCTGGAAGATAGATCTACTCTATAGATGTACTCTAGAAGATATATCTACTCTACAGGATCTAATCTGGAAGATTTAACTACTCTATACAGTTGAAGTCGGAAGTTTACATACACCTTAGCGAAATACATTTAAACTCAGTTTAGAATTATTATTATTTGTACCTTTATTTAACTCGGCAAGTCAGTTAAGAACAAATTCTTATTTTCAATGGAAGAACTGCCTTGTTCAGGGGCAGAACGACAGATTTTTACCTTGTCACCTTGCGGTTGCAATCCCCAGCACTCTAACCACTCTGCCGCACCAAAGTCCTTCATAAGAGAAATGTTGCCTGGGTCAAGGCCAGGAACACCGGCTTCTAGGCAACTGGGGAACGATCAATAAAGGCTAAATCTGATTATTATGTAACCACTCGTTCTGAGTGTAAAGGAATCCCCCGGCTAAATCTGATTATTATGTAACCACTCGTTCTGATTGTAAAGGACTCCCCGGCTAAATCTGATTATTATGTAACCACTCGTTCTGAGTGTAAAGGAATCCCCGGCTAAATCTGATCATTATGTAACCACTCGTTCTGAGTGTAAAGGACTCCCCGGCTAAATCTGATTCTTATGTAACCACTCGTTCTGAGTGTAAAGGAATCCCCGGCTAAATCTGATTATTATGTAACCACTCGTTCTGATTGTAAAGGAATCCCCGGCTAAATCTGATTATTATGTAACCACTCGTTCTGATTGTAAAGGACTCCCCGGCTAAATCCTGGAAAACTGTCAAAAAGAAGTCCTTCCTTATTAAACAGTAGATACCCAGAATTCCACAGCGGCTGACCAACACTGCGTTAAAAAAACAAAACATACATAGCTTGTTAAGAAACTAAGATTTAAAGTGAACTTGTATCTCTCTGGTCACCAGGAAGCTGATTGTGCAGTCAACCTTTCTACCTGGTTTACAGTGACACTATTTATCAAAGTGTAGCTGCCTCTATTTCTAACCCCTGGGATGCTGTTTTTCATAGGATTTTTTATGATGAAGAATGTGTTTTGTTTTAGTTGACTGTGTTTTGTGTGTAATAATGTCTGTCTAAGCCGAATATGTTGTGCTGTATTTTAGTAGTTTTATATATAGTTTTATAATATATATATATTTAAAAAAATATATATTTCATGAAATTGTACATGTAGGGCTCCCTTGTAAAAGAGACACTGGTTTCACTGGCGACTCCCTGACTAAATAACGGCACATAAAGGCTGTACATGGCGATTTGAATGTTCAATACGCACAACAGACTGACTGGGGAGGTGATTTCACAGTTAAAGTCCTGCTATACGAGTATGACAACTCATTGCAGGTGTGTCTTGTGGGTGTCGCTGAGTCGGCTAATAGACCGTGTCATGGACCCCAGATCCATAGGTAAGGCTGTACATTGTAATATAACTATGCCCCAATGCAATCCTAAGTCTATACATCCACAATGCGATTTCAACAGATGTTTTTGTTCTTGTCAAATTGACAAATTATTGTATTTATTTTTTATTTCTATAACAAAACTGCGACCTTGTTTTGCGTGCTCTCGAGCAATTATGGCATGATTCCAATATTTTCATCCGTGTATCAGTTTCAATGCGAACTTTTATTTTGAAGGCGAATCAACAATTCCACAACTGTTGCTCAGGCTAATGTTGTTCACGAGACACACGTGAGAGGACGGCCAATAGGAGAGAGGAGGAGAAAGGAGGAGAGAGCGAGACAGAGCGAGCAATCGAGAGAGAGCGAGAGAGGAAAATCACGCTTTGTGTGACAGTGGACGCATATTGAATGAAGAGGTATCGGATGCCCCTTATTTGAGCGTT
This sequence comes from Oncorhynchus mykiss, assembly GCF_013265735.2. Lineage (NCBI taxonomy): Eukaryota > Metazoa > Chordata > Actinopteri > Salmoniformes > Salmonidae > Oncorhynchus > Oncorhynchus mykiss. Next base: position 71,916,314 of record NC_048577.1, read on the forward strand.
AACGGATTTTGAGGGTAAAACATCTATTTTGCATAACGGACGCGTTTTTTTTTATCCGCCTCCGGATTTAAGGATCGGATTCACGCGTCGATGGCATCAGTACCGGAGGGTGTACCTCTTGCCTCCACCAGGCACAACCGGTAACGGGAAGGGCTGCTGCTGCTGCCGTTTCTAGGGTTCTATATTTATTTCTTCTCGTGCGAGCTGCAACGTTGAGGGAAACGTGACCAGAGTAAACCGGGACATTTCGCCGATCATGGAGTAATGCCCGAGTGAGCAGCGTATGAGAGGTAAGGGATGCACAGAGCATTCAGCGGGTTGACTCTTCTTATTCTCCCCGAAGGACTGATGCTGATGAGCTAAACTGATACATTGTGATCAGCCCTCTCAACCTGATAGCACATAGGCTACATTATCGATCACGGATCACCATGTAACCATTCAGCAACACCATACTGTCCTCGATGAAATCATTCAGCGGCAGAGGAGTTGGATGGAGCCTGCGAACGGCTCGATGGGATAACCGTTCGTTGCTCATCGGCAAAGAGATAGCCTAGGCTATTTATCGATTATGATTGGTAACGGGATTAGAAGATATAACCTCGATAGAAGTGATTACGAAAACACAGAAAGTATCATTGTATTCCTGTTATCCCTGTATGTGTAGATGATGTCGCGAGTCTTTGTCTTGCCTCGGTACGCAGCACAGCGCGAACCGCAGCAGCGGCCTGGGAAGATAGGAACGCAACCGCAAACATATGACGCCAACCTTTCCCACGTCAGTGACGTAAACGCGCTTATAGGCCTATTCTGTAAGTGTGCAGCCTTGTCTATTCTATACAGTATAATTATATAATGTCGACTGGTTAGGCTATTCTGACTATCTCCATGTATTATGCTACCAGTCCCCTGTAACATAGGCATATAACAGTCAGCTATGGAACCGTGTTACAGCATAGTTTATTAGGTTTTTATCAGTGCAAAGCATAGGCCTAAATCAGTTTAGCCTAATGGTATTACTACATAGCTACAGCATAGGAGGAACTGTTGCTGCTATTGGATAAACGTTTGATTCTACATGATGAACTGGACATAGAATGTAATAGAATAGAATGTAATAGAATAGAATGTAATAGAATAGAATGTAATAGAATAGAATGTAATAGAATAGAATAGAGTTGATGGTCTTCATGGGAGGAAATTCTTTCTCACAAGTACATTCCACACCAATACCATCACCCAGACATTTACAAGTACACCTCTAGTTCCCAATACCCCAACACCATCACCCAGACATTTACAAGTCCATCTCCAGTTCCCAATACCCCAACACCATCACCCAGACATTTACAAGTACATCTCTAGATCCCAATACCCCAACACCATCACCCAGACATTTACAAGTACATCTCTAGATCCCAATACCCCAACACCATCACCCAGACATTTACAAGTACATCTCTAGTTCCCAATAGCCCAACACCATCACCCAGACATTTACAAGTAGACCTCCAGTTCCCAATACCCCAACACACAACACATACTGTGTATTATAAATAATTCTAATGTGCATATCTCTAACTGCTCTCCCCTCCTTCCCTCTCCTCTCCCCTCCTCTCTTCCTCTCCTCTCCCCTCCTCTATTCTCCCCCACCCTCCCCTACCTTCCTCTGTATCCCTCTCTAACCATGGTGTGTTTAGCAGCCTAAAGACAGGAAAATACCTTCTTAGTCTAGAGAGAAGCTTTCAGGAGACTGAAAGAGCTGATTAGCATGATCTAAACAACTAAGCTAATGAGAGAGCTGATTAGCATGATCTAAACAACTAAGCTAATGAAAGAGCTGATTAGCATGATCTAAACAACTAAGCTAATGAAAGAGCTGATTAGCATGATCTAAACAACTAAGCTAATGAAAGAGCTGATTAGCATGATCTAAACAACTAAGCTAATGAAAGAGCTGATTAGCATGATCTAAACAACTAAGCTAATGAAAGCGATGGAGAGGGAGAGAGAGAGGGGGGATTGTTTATTTTTGACACCCCAATTGTTTTTTTTCTTCACTTTTGTTTATTATCTATTTCACTTGCTTTGATGATGTAAACATATGTTTCCTATAACAATAAAGCCCCTTGAATTGAAATTGAATTGAATTGAGAGAGATCGAGAGAGGGGGAGGGAAGGGGGACAGAGAGAGGGGCTGTTGGGGAGAGAGGGGCTGTTGGGGAGAGAGGGGCTGGTGGGGAGAGAGGGGCTGGTTTGGAGAGAGGGGCTGGTGGGGAGAGAGGGGCTGGTGGGAGAGAGGGGCTGTTGGGGAGAGAGGGGCTGGTTTGGAGAGAGGGGCTGGTGGGGAGAGAGGGGCTGGTTTGGAGAGAGGGGCTGGTGGGGAGAGAAAGAGGGGGAGCGAAGAGGGACAGAGAGGGGGGCTGGTGGGGAGAGAGGGACTGGTGGGGAGAGAGGGGCTGGTGGGGAGAGAGGGGCTGGTGGGGAGAGAAAGAGAGAGATAGAGAGGGGGGAAGAGGGACAGAGAGGGGGGCTGGTGTGTAGAGAAAGAGAGAGAGAGAGAGAGAGCGGGGGGGGGAAGAGGGAAAGAGAGAGGGGCTGGTGTGGAGAGAAAGAGAGAGAGAGAGGGGAGGGAAGAGGGACGGAGAGGGGGGCTGGTGGAGAGAAAGAGATGGGAGGGAAGAGGGACAGAGAGGAGGGCTGGTGGGGAGAGAGAGGGGAGGGAAGAGGGACAGAGAGAGGGGAGGGAGGGCTGGTGGGGAGAGAGAGGGGAGGGAAGAGGGACAGAGAGAGGGGCTGGTGGAGAGAGAGGGGAGGGAAGAGGGACAGAGAGAGAGGCTGGTGGAGAGAGAGGGGAGGGAAGAGGGACAGAGAGAGAGGCTGGTGGAGAGAGAGGGGAGGGAAGAGGGACAGAGAGAGAGGCTTGTGGGAAGAGAGATAGAGAGAGGGGGGCTTGTGGGGGGAGAGAGGGGGGCTTGTGGGGGGAGAGATAGAGAGAGAGAGTGAGAGGGAGAGAGGGAGAGAGATTAAACAAAACTACTGCCAGTGCATGCAGGGCAGAACTGGGACAATATCCACTAATAATACAACTCAAAAATTAGCAATTGGGTTTTGGAAACCTTTAAAATACAGTGACCCCCTTTCATATCATTACTAAGCCCTGCAATGCCAAGAGCTGAGCAAAGAACAGAGTCCCCTCATCCAGTTGGTCCTGGGGCTGAGTTCACAAACCTGTTCTACTAACACACTGATTATTTTGTGCCCACTAGAAATAAAAATGCCTCCAAAATGACGCAGTACATTATGCATCCAACATGTTTGTAGAGTCACAAGCTTGATGATCAAATCAACCAATCAAATGTATGTATAAAGCCCTTCTTACATCAGCTGATGTCACAAAGTGCTGTACAGAAACCCAGCCTAAAACCCCCAAACAGCAAGCAATGCAGGTGTAGAAGCACGGTGGCTAGGAAAAACTCCCTAGAAAGGCCAAAACCTAGGAAGAAACCTAGAGAGGAACCAGGCTCTGAGGGGTGGCCAGTCCTCTTCTGGCTGTGCCGGGTGGAGATTATAACAGAACATGGCCAAGATGTTCAAATGTTCATAGATGACCAGCAGGGTCAAATAATTATAGTATCAGTGGTGGGGAGAGAGAGTCATTGCGTGCTAGGAATATGGGACCAAATACTAACCGTTTGACTACTATATTTCTAATACTCTTTAGGGGTGTCAATAATTTCAACCCCTACCTTTTTAATAAAACAAATATTATTTGTTTAAACAAAATATTTTTCTCTGAGCAATACTATTAGTATAAAATAATATGTTCTTGCATACAATATACCACTGTATTTGAATGATTATTATATACATTCATTATTGCTCATCTTTATCAAGAGAGTCAGTAATGTAGGATCCCACTGTATAGGCTTAGTTGCAGTCAAAACAGCTCATGAAGTCTATCAGTTATATAAATACTTGGTAGAGCTGTCGTACTGAAACCAGCTGCTCATGAAGTCTATCAGTGGTATAAATACTAGTTAGAGCTGTAGTACTGAAACCAGCTCCTCATGAAGTCTATCAGTGGTATAAATACTAGTTAGAGCTGTCATACAGAATCCAGCTGCTCATGAAGTCTATCAGTGGTATAAATACTAATTAGAGCTGTCATACAGAATCCAGCTGCTCATGAAGTCTATCAGTGGTATAAATACTAATTAGAGCTGTCATACAGAATCCAGCTGCTCATGAAGTCTATCAGTGGTATAAATACTAATTAGAGCTGTCATACAGAATCCAGCTGCTCATGAAGTCTATCAGTGGTATAAATACTAATTAGAGCTGTCATACAGAATCCAGCTCCTCATGAAGTCTATCAGTGGTATAAATACTAGTTAGAGCTGTAGTACTGAAACCAGCTCCTCATGAAGTCTATCAGTGGTATAAATACTAGTTAGAGCTGTCGTACTGAATCCAGCTCCTCATGAAGTCTATCAGTGGTATAAATACTAGTTAGAGCTGTAGTACTGAATCCAGCTCCTCATGAAGTCTATCAGTGGTATAAATACGAGTTAGAGCTGTCGTACTGAAACCAGCTGCTCATGAAGTCTATCAGTGGTATAAATACTAGTTAGAGCTGTAGTACTGAAACCAGCTGCTCATGAAGTCTATCAGTGGTATAAATACTAGTTAGAGCTGTCGTACAGAATCCAGCTCCTCATGAAGTCTATCAGTTATATAAATACTTGGTAGATCTGTAGTACTGAAACCAGCTGCTCATGAAGCCAATCAGTGGTATAAATACTAGTTAGAGCTGTAGTACTGAAACCAGCTCCTCATGAAGTCTATCAGTGGTATAAATACTAGTTAGAGCTGTCGTACTGAATCCAGCTCCTCATGAAGTCTATCAGTGGTATAAATACGAGTTAGAGCTGTAGTACTGAAACCAGCTGCTCATGAAGTCTATCAGTGGTATAAATACTAGTTAGAGCTGTAGTACTGAATCCAGCTCCTCATGAAGTGTATCAGTGGTATAAATACGAGTTAGAGCTGTCGTACTGAAACCAGCTGCTCATGAAGTCTATCAGTGGTATAAATACTAGTTAGAGCTGTAGTACTGAAACCAGCTCCTCATGAAGCCTATCAGTGGTATAAATACTAGTTAGAGCTGTAGTACTGAAACCAGCTCCTCATGAAGTCTATCAGTGGTATAAATACTAGAGCTGCTGCCCTCTGAGTATTGGTGTGTATTCTTGAAAAAAAAAAAAATTATACTGAAAATATTACATAAATACCATAATTCCTATAACATCCTCCAGTATTCTTTATGTGCAACTTGTTAAGGTGTTTTGGGTGCTTTACTATTGGTTTATAGTAACTTAAAAGGATTTGGGCTTTTAAAACCATGCTGCCAAAGCCCCTACCATTCCCAGTAGTGATGCTAAGGCTAAATAAAGAAAACGAAGCCATATTTTTGGTCACTGTCTCTCAGGATCACTGTTTGAAGTGAATGCATTTCTATCAATACAATTAAGTATATTTTCAAATGTTGGTGTACTGCCACTTTAAATGGCAGTTGTGTTTACAACATAAATGACAACATTTAATATTTTCAGAATTTTGAAAAAAATTCTGAAAACTAAATGATAGGATACTATATCACCCCCGGCCTTCGCTTTGAGAGGAAACTATGCATTATTTTGTTTTTTTTAATGTATAATTTCTGACACTGTTACACCAGGAAATCTTAAGTCTTATTACACACAGCCGTAAATAACTATTGGATATAAGAGCAACGTCAACCTACCAACATTACGACCAGGGATACGACTTTCCAGAAGCGGATCCTCTGTATGGACCACCACCCAGGACAAGGGATCAGATCCTCTGTATGGACCACCACCCAGGACAATGGATCAGATCCTCTGTATGGATCACCACCCAGGACATTGGATCAGATCCTCTGTATGGACCACCACCCAGGACAATGGATCAGATCCTCTGTATGGACCACCACCCAGGACAATGGATCAGATCCTCTGTATGGACCACCACCCAGGACAATGGATCAGATCCTCTGTATGGACCACCACCCAAGACAATGGATCAGATCCTCTGTATGGATCACCACCCAGGACAATGGATCAGATCCTCTGTATGGACCACCACCCAAGACAATGGATCAGATCCTCTGTATGGATCACCACCCAGGACAATGGATCAGATCCTCTGTATGGACCACCACCCAAGACAATGGATCAGATCCTCTGTTCAGACCACCACCCAGGACAATGGATCAGATCCTCTGTTTGGACCACCACCCAGGACAATGGATCAGATCAAATCAAATCAAATGTATTTATATAGCCCTTCGTACATCAGCTGATATCTCAAAGTGCTGTACAGAAACCCAGCCTAAAACCCCAAACAGCAAGCAATGCAGGTGTAGAAGCACGGTGGCTAGGAAAAACTCCCTAGAAAGGCCAAAACCTAGGAAGAAACCTAGAGAGGAACCAGGCTATGTGGGGTGGCCAGTCCTCTTCTGGCTGTGCCGGGTGGAGATTATAACAGAACATAGCCAAGATGTTCAATTGTTCATAAATGACCAGCATGGTCCAATAATAATAAGGCAGAACAGTTGAAACTGGAGCAGCAGCACGGCCAGGTGTACTGGGGACAGCAAGGAGTCATCATGTCAGGTATTCCTGAGGCATGGTCCTAGGGCTCAGGTCCTCCGAGAGAGAGAACGAAAGAGAGAAAGAGAGAATTAGAGAGAGCACACTTAAATTCACACAGGACACCGAATAGGACAGGAGAAGTACTCCAGATAACAAACTGACCCTAGCCCCCCGACACATAAACTACTGCAGCATAAATACTGGAGGCTGAGACAGGAGGGGTCAGGAGACACTGTGTCCCCATCCGAGGACACCCCCGGACAGGGCCAAACAGGAAGGATATAACCCCACCCACTTTGCCAAAGCATAGCCCCCACACCACAGATCCTCTGTATCGACCACCACCCAGGACAATGGATCAGATCCTCTGTATGGATCACCACTCAGGACAATGGATCAGATCTTCTGTATGGACCACCACCCAGGACACTGGATCAGATCCTCTGTATGGACCACCACCCAGGACAATGCATCAGATCCTCTGTTTGGACCACCACCCAGGACAATGGATCAGATCCTCTGTATGGACCACCACCCAGGACAATGCATCAGATCCTCTGTTTGGACCACCACCCAGGACAATGGATCGGATCCCAGTAGCCGACCCAAAACAACGGCACCACTGAAGGGGTAGACGCAGCGGCCTCCCGGTCAGGCTACGTTGACGTGCACATCGCCCACCGCTCCCGAGGATACTACTCGCCAACGTCCAGTCTCTTGACAATAAGGTAGACAAAATCAGAGCAAGGGTTGCCTTCCCGAGAGACATCAGAGATTATAACATTCTCTGTTTCACGGAAACATGGCTCTCTCGGGATATGTTGTCGGAATCGGTTCAGCCGCCAGGCTTCTCAATGCATCGCGCCATCAGAGATAAACACCTCTCTGGGAAGAGGAAGGGCGGGGGTGTATGCTTTATGATTATCGACTCATGGTGTAATCATAACAACATACAGGAACTCAAATCCTTCTTCTCACCCGACCTACAATTCCTTACAATCAAATGTCGGCCATTTTACCTCCCAAGAGAATTCTCGTCAGTTATCGTCACAGCTGTGTACATTCCCCCTCAAGCAGACACCAAGACGGCCCTCATGGAACTTCACTGTAAACTGGAAACCATATATCCTGAGGCTGCATTTATTGTAGCTGGGGATTTTAACCTTTCTGATCTCCCCATCCCGGATCCGGGTTCGTGAATACAGACTCAAGCTCATTACCATAACGCAACGTTAACTATTCATGAAAATCGCAAATGAAATGAAATAAATATGCTAGCTCTCAAGCTTAGCCTTTTGTTAACAACACTGTCATCTCAGATTTTCAAAATATGCTTCTCAACCATTGCAAAACAAGCATTTGTGTAACAGTATTGATGGCTAACGTAGCATTTAGCATTAGCATTCAGCTGGCAACATTTACACAAAAAAACAGAAAAGCATTCAAAAAAATCATTTACCTTTGAAGAACTTCAGATGTTTTCAATGAGGAGACTCTCAGATAGCAAATGTTCAGTTTTTCCTGAAAGATTATTTGTTTAGGACAAATCGCTCCGTTTTCTGCGTCACGTTTAGCTATGAAAAAACCCCTGTATCCAGGATTGTGTAAATCTATCAGCAAGCTCATTAGCATAACACAACGTTAACTATTTATGAAAATCGCAAATGAAATGAAATAAATATGCCATCTCTCAAGCTTAGCCTTTTGTAAACAACACTGTCATCTCAGATTTTCAAAATATGCTTCTCAACCATAGGAAAACAATCATTTGTGTAAAAGTAGCTAGCTAGAGTTAGCATTTCGCGTTAGCATTTAGCGTTAGCATCCAGCACGCAACATTAACAAAAACATAAAAGCCTTCAAATAAAATCATTTACCTTTGAAGAACTTCTGATGTTTTCAATGAGGATACTCTCAGTTAGATAGCAGATGCTCAGTTTTTCCAAAAAGATTCCTTGTGTATTAGAAATAGCTCCGTTTTATACATCACATTTGGCTACCAAAAAAAATCCATAAATTCAGTCCTCAAAACGCAAACTTTTTTCCAAATTAACTCCATAATATCGACTGAAAACATGGCAAACGTTGTTTAGAATCAATCCTCAAGGTGTTTTTCACATATCTCTTCATTGATACATCGTTCTTGGAAAAATGCTTTCTCTCCTGAATCCCAGGAGAAAATGCCCGCACCTGAAGATTACGCACAAATTTAGACAAAGGACACCGGGCGGACCTCTGGAAAATGTAGTCTCTTATGGCCAATCTTCCAATGATATGCCTACAAATACGTCACAATGCTGCTAAGACCTTGGGCGAACGACAGAAAGTGTAGGCTCATTCCTTGCGCAATCACAGCCATATAAGGAGAGAATGGAAAACAGAGCTTCAGAAATTCTGCTAATTCCTGGGTGATGCATCATCTTGGTTTCGCCTGTAGAATGAGTTCTGGGGCACCTACAGACAAAATCTTTGCAGATTCTGAAACTTCAGAGTGTTTTCTTTCCAAAACTGTCAAGAATATGCATAGTCGAGCATCTTTTCGTGACAAAATATCGCGCTTAAAACGGGAACGTTTTTTATCCAAAAATGAAATAGCGCCCCTAGAGCTCTAAGAGGTTCAAGGCTAAATTCTATCGGCACATTTGAGAACAAGGCTACCTAATTTCTATCAGCATAGTGATTGTACTACGCTCAGGGGTAATACACTCGATCAGTGCTACTCTTAACTTCCGCGATGCATACAAAGCAATCGCACACTCTTTTTCAGCTCTGCCCACAAATGTTCTATAGGATTGAGGTCACGGCTTTGTGATGGCCACTTCAATACCTTGACTCTGTTGTCCTTAAGCCATTTTGCCACAACTTTGGAAGTATGCTTGGGGTCATTGTCCATTTGGAAGACCCATTTGCGACCAAGCTTTATCTTCCTGACTGATGTCTTGAGATGTTGCTTCAATATAGCCACATAATTTTCCTCCCTCATTTACCATCAATTTTGTGAAGTGCACCAGTCCCTCCTGCAGCAAAGCACCCCCACAACATGATGCTGCCACCCCCATGCTTCACGGTTGGGATGGTGTTCTTCGGGCTTGCAAGCCTACCCCATTTTTCTCCAAACATAATGATGGTCATTATGGCCAAACAGTTCTATTTTTGTTTCATCAGACCAGAGGACATTTCTCCAAAAAGTACAATCTTTGTCACCATGTGCAGTTGCAAACCATAGTCTGGCTTTTTTATGTCTCTTTTGGAGCAGTGTCTTCTTCCTTGCTGTGTGGCCTTTCAGGTTACGTCGATATAAGACTTTATTGTGGATATAGATACTTTTGTACCTGTTTCCTCCAGCATCTTCACATGGTCCTTTTCTGTTGTTCTGGGATTGATTTGCACTTTTCGCACCAAAGTACGTTCTTCTCTAGGAAACAGAACACATCTCCTTCCTGAGCGGTATGACGGCTGCGTGGTCCCATGGTGTGGGTCCCAAGGTGTGTTATACTTGCTTACTATTTTTTGTACAGATGACGTGGTACCTTCAGGCGTTTGGTAATTGCTCCCAAGGAGGAACCAGTCTTGTGGAGGTGTACAATTTTTTTATTTTGCTTTTCCCATGATGTTAAGCAAAGAGGCACTGAGTTTGAAGGTAGGCCTTGAAATACATCCACAGGTACAGTTCTAATTGACTCAAATTATATCAAGTAGCCTATCAGAAGCTTCTAACGCAATGACATCATTTTCTGGAGTTTTCCTAGCTGTTTAAAGGCACAGTCAGCTTAGTGTCTGTAAACTTCTGACCCACTGGAATTATGATTGTTCACGAATTCACTGTGAATTACAGTGCCTTGCACTCTCACATCGAGAGACTGAAATTTTTTCCCATTCCTCCTTGCAAAACAGCTCGAGCTCAGTGAGGTTGGATGGAGAGCATTTGTGAACAGCAGTTTTCAGTTCTTTCCACAGATTCTCGATTGGATTCAGGTCTGGACTTTGACTTGGCCATTCTAACACCTGGATATGTTTATTTTTGAACCATTCCATTGTAGATTTTGCTTTATGTTTTGGATCATTGTCTTGTTGGAAGACAAATCTCCGTCCCGGTCTCAAGTCTTTTGCAGACTCCATCAGGGTTTCTTCCAGAATGGTCCTGTATTTGGCTCCATCCATCTTCCCATCAATTTTAACCATCTTCCCTGTCCCTGCTGAAGAAAAGCAGGCCCAAACCATGATGCTGCCACCACCATGTTTGACAGTGGGGATGGTGTGTTCAGCTGTGTTGCTTTTACGCCAAACATAACGTTTTGCATTGTTGCCAAAAAGTTCAATTTTGGTTTCACCTGACCAGAGCACCTTCTTCCACATGTTTGATGTGTCTCCCAGGTGGCTTGTGGCAAACTTTAAACTACACTTTTTATGGATATCTTTAAGAAATGGCTTTCTTCTTGCCACTCTTCCATAAAGGCCAGATTTGTGCAATATACGACTGATTGTTGTCCTATGGACAGAGTCTCCCACCTCAGCTGTAGATCTCTGCAGTTCATCCAGAGTGATCATGGGCCTCTTGGCTGCATCTCTGATCAGTCTTCTCCTTGTATGAGCTGAAAGTTTAGAGGGACGGCCAGGTCTTGGTAGATTTTCAGTGGTTTGATACTCCTTCCATTTCAATATTATCGCTTGCACAGTGCTCCTTGGGATGTTTAAAGCTTGGGAAATCTTTTTGTATCCAAATCCGGCTTTAAACTTCTTCACAACAGTATCTCGGACCTGCCTGGTGTGTTCCTTGTTCTTCATGATGCTCTCTGCACTTTTAACGGACCTCTGAGACTATCACAGTGCAGGTGCATTTATACGGAGACTTGATTACACACAGGTGGATTGTATTTATCATCATTAGTCATTTAGGTCAACATTGGATCATTCAGAGATCCTCACTGAACTTCTGGAGAGAGTTTGCTGCACTGAAAGTAAAGGGGCTGAATAATTTTGCACGCCCAATTTTTCAGTTTTTGATATGTTAAAAAAGTTTGAAATATCCAATAAATGTCGTTCCACTTCATGATTGTGTCCCACTTGTTGTTGATTCTTCAGAAAAAAATACAGTTTTATATCTTTATGTTTGAAGCCTGAAATGTGGCAAAAGGTCGCAAAGTTCAAGGGGGCCGAATACTTTCGCAAGGCACTGTATATACATATTGTCCTTCACCCCTTTAGGTTGGTGTGTATTAGGTAGTTGATGGGAATCGTTAGATTACTTGTTAGATTTGTGTGTATTAGGTAGTTGTTGGGAATCGTTAGATTACTTGTTAGATTTGTGTGTATTAGGTAGTTGTTGGGAATCGTTAGATTACTTGTTAGATTTGTGTGTATTAGGTAGTTGTTGGGAATCGTTAGATTGCTTGTTAGATTTGTGTGTATTAGGTAGTTGATGGGAATCGTTAGATTACTTGTTAGATTTGTGTGTATTAGGTAGTTGTTGGGAATCGTTAGATTGCTTGTTAGATTTGTGTGTATTAGGTAGTTGTTGGGAATCGTTAGATTGCTTGTTAGATTTGTGTGTATTAGGTAGTTGTTGGGAATCGTTAGATTGCTTGTTAGATTTGTGTGTATTAGGTAGTTGTTGGGAATCGTTAGATTGCTTGTTAGATTTGTGTGTATTAGGTAGTTGTTGGGAATCGTTAGATTACTTGTTAGATTTGTGTGTATTAGGTAGTTGTTGGGAATCGTTAGATTGCTTGTTAGATTTGTGTGTATTAGGTAGTTGTTGGGAATCGTTAGATTACTTGTTAGATTTGTGTGTATTAGGTAGTTGTTGGGGAATTGTTAGATTGCTTGTCAGATATTACTGCACTGTCGGAACTAGAAGCACAAGCATTTCGCTACACTCGCATTAACATCTGCTAACCATGTGTATGTAACCAATAACATCTGCTAACCATGTGTATGTGACCAATAACATCTGCTAACCATGTGTATGTGATCAATAACATCTGCTAACCATGTCTATGTGACCAATAACATCTGCTAACCATGTGTATGTAACCAATAACATCTGCTAACCATGTCTATGTGACCAATAACATCTGCTAACCATGTGACCAATAACATCTGCTAACCATGTGTATGTGATCAATAACATTTTATTTGATTTATGATCAAAGGATTTTAGTACTGATGTGGAAAAAAACGGCACGTTCTGTAAAGGACAATTTTATATTTTTGTTTTTCAGAATATGCAAATGAACTAATTTTGTTAAAATGAACAGTCTGTTTTGGACATTTTCCTATTTCAAATAACATTGATTACTTGTGTAATGATGTTTTGATGAGAAAGAAATGTGGTTGTAGCTTTTTCTAAAATCTTTTCTTTCTTGGGGTCAAAATTACCCCAGTTGGTAATCGATGTATGTGAAATATGTCTGTAGCTTGAGGGTTTAATATGTCTGTAGCTTGAGGTTTAATATGTCTGTAGCTTGAGGGTTTAATATGTCTGTAGCTTGAGGTTTAATATGTCTGTAGCTTGAGGTTTAATATGTCTGTAGCTTGAGGGTTTAATATGTCTGTAGCTTGAGGTTTAATATGTCTGTAGCTTGAGGGTTTAATATGTCTGTAGCTTGAGGTTTAATATGTCTGTAGTTTGAGGGTTACTATGTCTGTAGCTTGAGGGTTTAATATGTCTGTAGCTTGAGGGTTTAATATGTCTGTAGCTTGAGGGTTAATATGTCTGTAGCTTGAGGTTTAATATGTCTGTAGCTTGAGGTTTAATATGTCTGTAGCTTGAGGTTTAATATGTCTGTAGCTTGAGGTGTAATATGTCTGTAGCTTGAGGTTTAATATGTCTGTAGCTTGAGGTGTAATATGTCTGTAGCTTGAGGTTTAATATGTCTGTAGCTTGAGGTTTAATATGTCTGTAGCTTGAGGTTTAATATGTCTGTAGCTTGAGGGTTGATATGTCTGTAGCTTGAGGTTTAATATGTCTGTAGCTTGAGGTTTAATATGTCTGTAGCTTGAGGGTTTAATATGTCTGTAGCTTGAGGGTTAATATGTCTGTAGCTTGAGGTTTAATATGTCTGTAGCTTGAGGGTTAATTTGTCTGTAGCTTGAGGGTTAATATTGTAAAAGAATCACTTAATTTCCAGAGAAAGCTTTGGCAATAGATACATTGTGACATCATGCCAGGAAAGCAATTTGAATTGAATTGAGAGAGAAATGGAGAGGGCGTGGAGAGAGATGGAGAGGGGGTGGAGAGAGATGGAGAGGGGGTGGAGAGAGATGGAGAGGGGGTGGAGAGAGATGGAGGGGGGGGGGGGGTGGAGAGAGATGGGGAGAAATGGAGAGGGGGTGGGAGAGATGGAGAGGGGGTGGAGAGAGATGGAGAGGGGGTGGAGAGAGATGGAGGGGGGGTGGAGAGAGATGGGGAGAAATGGAGAGGAGATGGAGGGGGGGGTGGAGAGAGATGGGGAGAAATGGAGAGTGGGTGGAGAGATGGAGAGGGGGTGGAGAGAGATGGGGAGAAATGGAGAGGGGGTGGAGAGAGATGGAGAGTGGGTGGAGAGATGGAGAGGGGGTGGAGAGAGATGGAGAGGGGGTGGAGAGAGATGGAGAGAGATGGAGAGTGGGTGGAGAGATGGAGAGGGGGTGGAGAGAGATGGAGAGGGGGTGGAGAGAGATGGAGGGGGGTTGGAGAGAGATGGAGAGGGGGTGGAGAGAGATGGAGAGGGGGTGGAGAGAGATGGAGAGGGGGTGGAGAGAGATGGAGAGGGGCTGGAGAGAGATGGAGGGGGGTTGGAGAGAGATGGAGAGGGGGTGGAGAGAGATGGAGAGGGGGTGGAGAGAGATGGGGAGAAATGGAGAGGAGATGGAGAGAGCTGGAGAGGGGGTGGAGAGAGATGGAGAGGAGATGGAGAGAGATGGAGAGAAATGGAGAGGGGGTGGAGAGAGATGGAGAGGGAGTGGAGAGAGATGGAGAGAAATGGAGAGGGGTTGGAGAGAGATGGAGAGGGAGTGGAGAGAGATGGAGAGGGGGTGGAGAGAGAGAAGGAGAGGGGGTGGAGAGAGAAGGAGAGAAATGAGAGAGATGGGGAGAAATTCAGAGGGGGTGGAGAGAGATGGAGAGGGGGTGGAGAGAGATGGAGAGGGGGTGGAGTGCGATGGGGAGAAATGGAGAGGGGGTGGAGAGAGATGGAGAGGGAGTGGAGAGATGGAGAGAGTTGGAGAGAGATGGAGAGAAATGGAGAGGGGGTGGAGAGAGATGGAGAGGGGGTGGAGAGAGATCAAGAGGGGGTGGAGAGAGATGGAGAGATGGAGAGAGATGGAGAGAGATGGAGAGAGATGGAGAGAAATGGAGAGGAGATGGAGAGAGATGGAGAGGGGGTGGAGAGAGATGGAGAGGGGGTGGAGAGAGAGAAGGAGATGGAGAGGGGGTGGAGAGAGATGGGTAGAAATGGAGAGGAGATGGAGAGAGATGGAGAGGGGGTGGAGAGAGATGGAGAGGGGGTGGAGAGAGATGGAGAGAGATGGAGAGGGGGTGGAGAGAGAGAAGGAGATGGAGAGGGGGTGGAGAGAGATGGGGAGAAATGGAGAGGAGATGGAGAGAGATGGAGAGGGGGTGGAGAGAGATGGAGAGGAGATGGAGAGAGATGGGGAGAAATGGAGAGGGGGTGGAGAGGGGTGGAGAGAGATGGAGAGGGGGTGGAGAGAGAAGGAGAGGGGGTGGAGAGAGAAGGAGAGAAATGAGAGAGATGGAGAGGGGGTGGAGAGAGATGGAGAGAGATGGAGAGGGGGTGGAGAGAGATGGAGAGGAGATGGAGAGAGATGGGGAGAAATTCAGAGGGGGTGGAGAGAGATGGAGAGGGGGTGGAGAGAGATGGAGAGGGGGTGGAGAGAGATGGAGAGGGGGTGGAGAGAGATGGAGAGGGGGTGGCGAGAGATGGGGAGAAATGGAGAGGGGGTGGAGAGAGATGGAGAGGGGGTGGAGAGAGATGGAGAGGGGGTGGAGAGAGATGGAGAGGGGGTGGAGAGAGATGGAGAGGGGGTGGAGAGAGATGGGGAGAAATGGAGAGGGGGTGGAGAGAGATGGAGAGGGGGTGGAGAGAGATGGGGAGAAATGGAGAGGGGGTGGAGAGAGATGGGGAGAAATGGAGAGGGGGTGGAGAGAGAAGGAGAGGGGGTGGAGAGAGATGGAGAAGGGGTAGAGAGAGATGGGGTGAAATGGAGAGGGGGTGGAGAGGGAGTGGAGAGAGATTTGAAGAAATGGAGAGAGGGTGGAGAGAGAAATAGAGACATGGAGAAGGGTGGAGAGAGATGGAGAGGGGGTGGAGAGAGATGGGGAGAAATGTATTTCACACTCTAATCTCTCCTTCTCTCTCCTTCTCTTATCCTCTCTCTCTCTGTACGTCACAACTCTGATCTCTCTCCTCTCATCTTCTATCTGTATTTCACAACTCTTATCTCTCTCCTTCTCTCTCCTTCTCTCTCCTTCTCTCTGTATTTCACAACTCTGATCTCTCTCCTTCTCTCTCTGTACGTCACAACTCTGATCTCTCTCCTTCTCTCATCCTCTCTCTCTGTATTTAACAACTCTGATCTCTTTCCTCTCTCCCCCCCCCCCCCTCCCTTGCTTGACCGCCCCTGAGAGAGAGAAAAACAAATAAACATGTTTGTCCTGTTGCAAAGAAGCAGGTTTGAATGGATTTGAAATGAAGCTGTGTTCTTGTCTTCTCGTCAGCGCTGTACACATCGTTCAAATCTTTCTCCTTGGGATTAGAAGAACCCTGTCTTGGCTTACTCCAGAAACTTCTGGTTTCAGGTTTTGATTGAACAGCAGTGTCCTGCGTTTCAGGTCACCAGCTGGTCTAACAAAGATAAGGCAGACTACTCTCTCCCTCCCCTCCATCCCTACACCTCACCCTCCCTCCCTCCCCTCCATCCCTACACCTCACCCTCCCTCCCTCCCCTCCATCCCTACACCTCACCCTCCCTCCTTCCTTCGCTCCATTATTTTCTCCATCTGCACTGGTAGAGGGAAAGTGGACAGAGAAATGCTTTGAAAGATCAAATCCTCTCAGACACTAACTGCCAAGACCATCCACTCTGAGGAACCTCTCTCTCCTTCTCTCATCCCCTCCCTCCATCCATCTCTCCACCCTTCCTTTCTCTCCCCTAACCCCCACTGCTGAGTTAACCTGGCACATATGGCAGTGGCAAGAGGCACCGCGAACCATTACAGCCCCCTCTCTCTTTCCCTCTCTCGCTCCTCCTTCTCCCTTTCTCTCTCCTCTTTCTCCCTCACTCTCTCTCTCTCTCTCTCTCTTTCTCTTTTCTCTTTTATCTTCTCTCTCTCTCTCTCTCTCTCCTTTCTCTTCTCTCTCTCTCTCTCTCTCTCTCTCTCTTTTTTATCTCTTTTCTCTCTCTCTTTTCTCTCTCACACACCTATCAGAACTCAGGATAAGATGCAGACAGTTGGAATCACAGATGTTTATTAACAAACAGAGGTTGGGTAATCCAGGGCAGAGTCAGTAAGGTACAGAATGG
The DNA here is from genome assembly GCF_013265735.2 of Oncorhynchus mykiss. Classification (NCBI taxonomy): domain Eukaryota; kingdom Metazoa; phylum Chordata; class Actinopteri; order Salmoniformes; family Salmonidae; genus Oncorhynchus; species Oncorhynchus mykiss. The sequence continues at coordinate 71,933,515 of NC_048577.1, forward strand.
CAGGAAGGGAAACTAGTCTAGTGTTGGCCCCTTTGGGACCCCAGGATGGAACTAGTCTAGTGTTGGCCCCTTTGGGACCCCAGGATGGAACTAGTCTAGTGTTGGCCCCTTTGGGACCCCAGGATGGAACTAGTCTAGTGTTGGCCCCTTTGGGACCCCAGGATGAAACTAGTCTAGTGTTGGCCCCTTTGGGACCCCAGGATGAAACTAGTCTAGTGTTGGCCCATTTGGGACCCCAGGATGAATCTAGTCTAGTGTTGGCCCATTTGGGTCCCTAGAATGAAACTAGTCTAGTGTTGGTCCCTTTGGGACCCCAGGATGAAACTAGTCTAGTGTTGGCCCCTTTGGGACCCCAGGATGAAACTAGTCTAGTGTTGGTCCCTTTGGGTCCCCAGAACCAGGATGGAACTAGACTAGTGTTGGCCCCTTTGGGTCCCCAGAACCAGGATGAAACTAGTCTAGTGTTGGCCCCTTTGGGACCCCAGGATGAAACTAGTCTAGTGTTGGCCCCTTTGGGACCCCAGGATGAAACTAGTCTAGTGTTGGCCCCTTTGTGACCCCAAGACCAGGATTCATAAACACTGCAGTCTACTAGAGATCCTCCATCCCTCTGTCCCTTGGTTCCAGGATATAAAGCTCTCACAGGGTGGCACTGATTATTGTGCCCTCTCTGTTTGTCTCTCCTCTTTCTCCCTCTCTCTCTCCTCTTTCTCCCCCTCTCTCTCCTCTTTCTCCCCCTCTCTCTCCTCTTTTTCCCTCTCTCGCTCCTCCTTCTCCCTTTCTCTCTCCTCTTTCTCCCTCTCTCTCTCCTCTTTCTCTTTCTCTCTCTCCTCTTTCTCCCCCCTCTCTCTCTCTTTCTCTCTCTCTTTCTCTCTCCTCTCTCTCTCTCTTTCTCCTTTCTCTCTCTCCTCTTTCTCCCTCTCTCTCCTCTTTCTCCCTCTCTCTCTCTCTCTCCTCTTTCTCCCCCTCTCTCTCCTCTTTCTCCCTCTCTCTCTCCTCTTTCTCCCTCTCCCTCTCTCTCTCTCTCTCCTCTTTCTCCCTCTCTCTCTCCTCTTTCTCCCCCTCTCTCTCTTTCTCTCTCTCTCTCTTTCTCCCTCTCTCTCTCCTCTTTCTCCCTCTCTCTCCTCTTTCTCCCCCCCTCTCTTTCTCTCTCTCTCACTGCTGTGAAGTGTTGTAGTTTGGTTCAGTACTGTGTGTCCAGGGAACTTGATGACAGTAGCACTAGCCATAGCTTTGACTATAACTGCTGTAAAGCTGTGCTGCTCTCCTTGGTGCTGAAACTGAGAAAGGCCCTCTTTCTCTCTCTCATCCTCCCACTCTTTTTCTCTCTCTCATCCTCCCACTCTCTTTCTCTTTCTCTCTCATCTTCTCACTCTCTTTCTCCCCCTCCTCCACTCTCCCTCATTCTCTCTACCCCATTCTCTCAGTCCATCTCTCCATCTATCCCTCTTATCTCCATCAATCAATCTCTCTCTCTCTCTCTCTCTCTCTCTCTCTCTCCTGAACAAAAACATATAAACACAACATGTAAAGTGTCATGTTTCATGAGCTGAAATAAAAGATCCCAGAAATGTTCCATATGCACAAAAAGCTTAATTCTATCAAATGTTGTGCACAAATGTATTTACATGCCTGTTAGTGAGTATTTCTTCTTTGCCAAGATAATCCATCCACCTGACAGGGGTGGCATATCAAGAAGCTGATTAAACAGCATGATCATCATTACACAGGCGCACTTTGTGCTGGGCACCACAAAAGTCCACTCTAAAAGGTTCAGTTTTGTCCCACAGAAGTTTTGAGGGAGTGTGTAATTGTCATCAGGACTGCAGTAATGCCCACCAGAGTTGATGCCAGATAATTCAATGTTAATTTCTCTACCATAAGCCACCTCCAACTTTTGTTTTTAGAGAATTTGTCAGTACGTCCAACCGGTCTCGTATAACATGCCAACCCGTCCGTCTTCTTCTCCTGCGGGGATCGTCTGAAGGGAGTTGAGGCGGGGTGATGAGGAGTATTTCTGTCTGTAATAAAGCCCTTTTTGTGGGGAAAAACTCCTTCTGATTAGCCTGGATCCCCATTGTGCTTGCCTGGCTCCCAACTGGGTGGGCCTTTGCCCTCCCAGGCCCACCCATGGCTGCTCCCCTTCCAAAGTCATGTAACATCTATAAATGTGGCCCTAATGCATTTATTTCAATTGACTGATTTCCTTATGTGAACTGTAACTCAGTAAAATCTTCTCAATTGTTGCATGTTGCGTTTATATTTTTTGTTCAGTATATTTATCTATCGATCGTTCGCTCTATCGATCGGTCAGTTGGTCGAATAATCAGTGACCTGTAGGAGGGACTGAGACCCATAGGGCTCTGGTCTAAAGTAGTGCACTATATAGGGAATAGGACCCATTGGGTACTGGTCTAAAGTAGTGCACTATATAGGGAATAGGATCCATAGGACTCTGGTCTAAAGTAGTGCACTATATAGGGAATAGGATCCATAGGTCTCTGGTCTAAAGTAGTGCACTATATAGGGAATAGGATCCATAGGTCTCTGGTCTAAAGTAGTGCACTATATAGGGAATAGGATCCATAGGACTCTGGTCTAAAGTAGTGCACTATATAGGGAATAGGATCCATAGGTCTCTGGTCTAAAGTAGTGCACTATATAGGGAATAGGGTGCAGAAAATGACATCATGACTGGAACTAGCATGTCTTGTGCAGTGAGATGAGCTGCT
>NC_048577.1:71941246-71956246 GCF_013265735.2 Oncorhynchus mykiss
GATCTACTCTGTGTTTGAGATGGGTTATGAGTTGATACTCAGTAATAGATCTACTCTGTGTTATGAGTTGATACTCAGTAATAGATCTACTCTGTGTTATGAGTTGATACTCAGTAATAGATCTACTCTGTGTTTGAGATGGGTTATGAGTTGATAGTCAGTAATAGATCTACTCTGTGTTATGAGTTGATACTCAGTAATAGATCTACTCTGTGTTTGAGATGGGTTATGAGTTGATAGTCAGTAATAGATCTACTCTGTGTTGAGATGTGCTATGAGTTGATACTCAGTAATAGATCTACTCTGTGTTTTCAGTTGATAGTCAGTAATAGATCTACTCTGTGTTTTGAGATGTGCTATGAGTTGATACTCAGTAATAGATCTACTCTGTGTTTGAGATGGGTTATGAGTTGATACTCAGTAATAGATCTACTCTGTGTTATGAGTTGATACTCAGTAATAGATCTACTCTGTGTTTTGAGATGGGTTATGAGTTGATAATCAGTAATAGATCTACTCTGTGTTTGAGATGGGTTATGAGTTGATAGTCAGTAATATATCTACTCTGTGTTATGAGTTGATACTCAGTAATAGATCTACTCTGTGTTATGAGTTGATACTCAGTAATAGATCTACTCTGTGTTTGAGATGTGTTATGAGTTGATAGTCAGTAATAGATCTACTCTGTGTTATGAGTTGATACTCAGTAATAGATCTACTCTGTGTTTGAGATGGGTTATGAGTTGATACTCAGTAATAGATCTACTCTGTGTTTTCAGTTGATAGTCAGTAATAGATCTACTCTGTGTTTTGAGATGTGCTATGAGTTGATACTCAGTAATAGATCTACTCTGTGTTTTGAGTTGATAGACAGTAATATATCTACTCTGTGTTTTGAGATGTGTTATGAGTTGATAGTCAGTAATAGATCTACTCTGTGGATCCAAATCGTTCACTTCCCTTGCTGGTAAACATGTAGTTAGTTATTGCGGTGTGATACATGTTGCAGGCCATTCCGTAGCAATGCCAATGAAAATCATACTGTATTTGGCTGAGTGCCTACATGTACAGGCCAGACAGGCAGCTAGACTGGCAGGCAGGCTTTTAACAGAATATATAGGCTTATTTTTGCCAGACAGTCAAATAGAGGCAATGGCAATCATTATTAGTAGGCTGTAGGCCTATGTGTATGTGTCTTTCAGAGGAAATGGTAGGCTAAAGTAAAGTCACATTTCTGTTGGACCTTGTGTACAGTTGGACGGATGTCTCTTCATGTTAGACCACAGTGCAGTGTAGGTTAGGGTAATGAGTCGTTCAGTGCAGTATAGGTTAGGGTTATGAGTCGTTCAGTGCAGTGTAGGTTAGGGTTATGAGTCGTTCAGTGCAGTATAGGTTAGGGTTATGAGTCATTCAGTGCAGTATAGGTTAGGGTAATGAGTCGTTCAGTGCAGTATAGGTTAGGGTAATGAGTCGTTCAGTGGGGGTGATTTGAATGATTTGTTGTTGGGGTGTTTGGTGCACCCCGGGCTCCTTTGAGCGAGAGAAAGAGAGATGGGGAGAGAGACAGATGGGGGTGGGGGGGGAGAGAGAGAGGGAGAGAGACAGAGACAGAGAGACAGAGAGAGGGAGAGAGACAGAGAGAGACAGAGAGAGAGAGAGAAAGAGAGATGGGGGGGAGAGAGAGAAAGAGAGAGACAGAGAGAGGGAGAGAGACAGAGAGAGACAGAGAGAGAGAGAAAGAGAGATGGGGGAGAGAGAGAGAAAGAGAGAGACAGAGAGAGGGAGAGAGACAGAGAGAGACAGAGAGAGAGAGAAAGAGAGATGGGGGAGAGAGATAGAAAGAGAGAGAGAGAGAGAGAGACAGAGAGAGAGAGAGAGAGAGAGAGAGAGTAAATACCACCAATATGAATCTGTTTATTTATCTTCCCCTACTATTTGTACTATAACTATTTGCACATTGCTAAAACATTACTGATAATATAATAACACTTGAAATGTCTTGATCTTTTTCGAACATTTTGGAGTGAAATGTTTACTGTTGATTTCTTTTTTTTTTCTATTTTTCTCATTTTTGTTCAATTCAATTGCTCAGGCAATGTAAACACATGTTGCCAATAAAGCATGGGAAACATGTTGAACTGAAATTGAATTGAGAGAGAGAGAACGAAAGAGAGAGAGAGAGAGAGAGTACCGCCTCAGCCTCCTCTCTTCCTCTCCTCCTCTGTTGAGTTCCGCTGATGTCAGTGAGCCAGGCGATGTCATGTTGGTTTCTATTTACAGGGTTCTCGTTCCCTCTCTCTCTCTCTCTCCGACACTGATTCGAACGCACCACATAGTTATATCCGCTGACACCGTGGAATGATGCGCCGATGAAACAAACAACACCGGACAACACATCGTCCCGATTTCACGCATATTCCCTCTTATTCTGTCCTCGTCGCTACCGATACAAAATGATGCACCTTTCAAACGATTCGCATCGCGTCGTAGCTACAACAATTCAATAACATCCCCCGCTCTCCGCCATTCCCTGTGGATGCTGCTGGTAGTATGGTGATGCGGGCGATAAAATAGAGCTCCGTTTGGTGAAAGACTTGCGAGGCTTCGGGTCAACCGGGGGAGGTGACGGGGTTCAGTTTAAAGGTAAGAGCAGTGCAATGCAGATTCATGCTGGCCGGAGCACTGCAATGGTATTTTTTTTTTGTTTAGCGGTGCGAGAGAGCGGGAGGGAGGGAGAGAGAGAGAGAGAGGACGAGAAGGGACGGGAGAATAGCCATCCCTTCCTTCGGTTAGCTGTTCTGCTGCCGCATCGCTTATTCCCGGTTCAGCTCTATTACACTGATATGTGTTGCGTGCAGCACAGACCGAATATTGGACCGATCACAAGCAGAGTGAAATGGGTTTAATATTCGATCCGTTTGTAAAAGCCCAAGGCTAACGTCTGATGGTGAAGCCTATAGCCTGGGTTACTGTCGGCAGTCATAGACACTATTTGATGACGGGAATGCTATTAATTGTATATTTTGTCGATATGAATAATGATGCCGACTGCATCTGAAGGTTTTGACAATGAAGAATGCATAGAGTTTATCTGCGATGATTGTTGATCAGGCGCAAACGTTACACCTCTCAGCGTCGGCCATCGATTTAAACTGTTTATGTTTGGCCTTGGTATCTTTATTCAGAGTAAACAGGTCCTATTGTAACTTACTGCTGTGCTACTGTGCCATCGGCATTACGTAATATTGTAGGCTAGCCTAGTAGGGATGCTTGCTTAGATATAGGCCTCTGCCACTATAAACAACCGCTCTGTTCTATTTCCAGTGCAAGCCTGCCAAGGGAGTGTCGCCAAGTGTTCTGTGAATTATTCAAACGAAAAATAATGCTTTGTTTGCCCAGAAATCGTGTCTGTTTCTGTGCAGGCTATATTGTACATAAGAGCGAGGCTCTCCAACATCAAGCACGCAGGTTTTTGGGAAACACAGTAGTCTGCGGCTCAGCTATCTACATAAGAACTGCCCAGTGGTGTTTATCTACTCAGTCCCTTGAGTGACAGACAGGCAGGTCCATAGACGATGTGTTAAATAGATGTTTTATTTAACCAGGTAAGTTGACTGACAACACATTCTCAGTCACAGCAACAACCTGGTGAATAGTGGAAGGGGAGATGAATGAGATGAATGAGCCAATTGGAAGCCGGCGATGATTAGGTAGCCAATGATGGTATGAGGGCCAGATCACTACCCCCCCCCCCCCCCCCCCCCCCCCCCTCTCTCTCTCTGATCCAATTTACCATGTATTAATTCTTTCTCCCTCCTCCTAGGTTCCCAATGTTGAACATGTCGACCCCCAGCGAGCTCAAGTCTCCGTGTGTCCCGAGGAACGGCATGGTCAAGCTCCCCCCTCAGCCCAACGGTTTGGGCAGCGCCAGCATCACCAAGGGCACGCCCGCCGCCAAGAACCGCCTGTGCCAGTCCTCCTCCGTGCCCGGCATCCTACCCCCGCCTTCCCTACCCTACCACCTGGACCCCCTCAACCCCCTGGGTCCCTCTCTCCTGGGTCCAGACCTGGACCACAGCCCCCTGATGGCCCTCAAACCCCCGCTGCGCCAGGTCCCCCTCACCTTCCCCAAGCCTCACCTTCCCCTCACCCTGCCTCTGGCCCTTCTGCCGCCCCTGGAGCGCCAGCTGGCCCTGGATGAGAAGCTGCTCAACAGGCTGCTGTGGTATTTCACCACGGCTGAGAAGTGTGTCCTGGCCCAGGTGTGTAGGACCTGGAGGAAAGTGCTGTACCAGTCTAAGTTCTGGGAGGGTGTCACGCCCATCCTCCACGCCAAGGAGCTGTACGCCCTGCTCCCCGGCGGAGACAAGGAGTTTGTCAGCCTGCAGGCCTTCGCTCTCAGGGGGTTCCAGGCGTTCTGTCTGGTGGGAGTTTCAGACCTGGACATCTGTGAGTTCATTGATAACTACCCCTTGTCCAAGAAGGGGGTGAAGTCGGTCAGTCTGAAGAGGTCCACCATTACAGACGCAGGCCTGGAGGTGAGTCATTGTCATATATATATATATACAGTGGGGGGCAAAAAAACGTATTTAGTCAGCCACCAATTGTGCAAGTTCTCCTACTTAAAAAGATGAGAGAGGCCTGTAATTTTCATCATAGGTACAAATAAATTCATTTAAAAAATCCTACAATGTGGTTTTCTGGATTTTCTTTCCCTCATTTTGTCTGTCATAGTTGAACTGTACCCATGATGGAAATTACAGGCCTCTCTCATCTTTTTAAGTGGGAGAACTTGCACAATTGGTGGCTGACTAAATACTGTTTCCCCCCACTGTATTTACTGTCAGCGGGCTGTGGTCCAGGTCTGGACCCAGGAGAGAAGCTGCGGTGGGCAAGGGTCCCAGGAGAGAAGCTGTGGTAGGCAAGGGTCCCAGGACAGAAGCTGTGGTAGGCAAGGGTCCCAGGGGGTTGAGGGCCGTCAGCGGGCTGTGACTCCAGGTCTGAACCCAGGAGAGAAGCTGTGGTAGGCAAGGGTCCCAGGAGAGAAGCTGCGGTAGGCAAGGGTCCCAGGAGAGAAGCTGTGGTGGGCAAGGGTCCCAGGAGAGAAGCTGTGGTAGGCAAGGGTCCCAGGAGAGAAGCTGTGGTGGGCAAGGGTCCCAGGAGAGAAGCTGTGGTGGGCAAGGGTCCCAGGAGAGAAGCTGTGGTAGGCAAGGGTCCCAGGAGAGAAGCTGAGGTGGGCAAGGGTCCCAGGAGAGAAGCTGTGGTGGGCAAGGGTCCCAGGAGAGAAGCTGTGGTAGGCAAGGGTCCCAGGAGAGAAGCTGCGGTGGGCAAGGGACCCAGGAGAGAAGCTGTGGTGGGCAAGGGACCCAGGGGAGAAGCTGTGGTGGGCAAGGGTCCCAGGAGAGAAGCTGTGGTGGGCAAGGGTCCCAGGGGGTTGAGGGCCGTCAGGGGGCTGTGACTCCAGGTCTGGACCCAGGAGAGAAGCTGTGGTAGGCAAGGGTCCCATGGGGTTGAGGGCCGTCAGGGGGCTGTGACTCCAGGTCTGGACCCAGGAGAGAAGCTGTGGTAGGCAAGGGTCCCAGGGGGTTGAGGGGGTCCTGGTGGTAGGATAGGGAAGGTGGGGGTAGGATGCCGGGCACGGAGGGTTCTTATATAGTTACAGTCATGTGAACACAAACATGCCATTTAGCACAGCCTTTCTACAACCTCTCCTTGGGGACAAGCCTGTCCATGGATTTAAACTATTCCACAGCTAGCAGCTGATTCAACTGGTCAACTAATCATCAACTAATCATAAACGAATCATCAACTAATCATCAAGCCCTTGACTACTTCAATCAAGTGAGCTAGTTCAGGGCTACAGTGAAACTGTGAAACGTCCGAGAGACCCTGAGGGAAAAAGCGTGTAGTGTGTGCATGCTATTTCATATGGATGACCCCAGCGGGAATCAACAATGTGTACTCAATGTGTCCTACAGTAGATGGAGCTTCCATTAGTCCGACAGTACATGTAGCTTCCATTAGTCCTACAGTAGATGGAGCTTCCATTAGTCCTACAGTAGATGGAGCTTCCATTAGTCCTACAGTAGATGGAGCTTCCATTAGTCCTACAGTAGATGTAGCTTCCATTAGTCCTACAGTAGATGGAGCTTCCATTAGTCCTACAGTAGATGGAGCTCCCATTAGTCCTACAGTAGATGTAGCTTCCATTAGTCCTACAGTAGATGGAGCTTCCATTAGTCCTACAGTACATGGAGCTTCCATTAGTCCTACAGTAGATGTAGCTTCCATTAGTCCTACAGTAGATGTAGCTTCCATTAGTCCTACAGTAGATGTAGCTTCCATTAGTCCTACAGTAGATGTAGCTTCCATTAGTCTTACAGTACATGTAGCTTCCATTAGTCCTACAGTAGATGTAGCTTCCATTAGTCCTACAGTACATGTAGCTTCCATTAGTCCTACAGTACATGTAGCTTCCATTAGTCCTACAGTAGATGTAGCTTCCATTAGTCCTACAGTACATGTAGCTTCCATTAGTCCTACAGTAGATGTAGCTTCCATTAGTCCTACAGTAGATGTAGCTTCCATTAGTCCTACAGTAGATGGAGCTTCCATTAGTCCTACAGTAGATGTAGCTTCCATTAGTCCTACAGTACATGTAGCTTCCATTAGTCCTACAGTAGATGTAGCGTCCATTAGTCCTACAGTAGATGTAGCTTCCATTAGTCCTACAGTAGATGGAGCTTCCATTAGTCCTACAGTAGATGTAGCTTCTATTAGTCCTACAGTAGATGTAGCTTCCATTAGTCCTACAGTAGATGTAGCTTCCATTAGTCCTACAGTAGATGGAGCTTCCATTAGTCCTACAGTAGATGTAGCTTCCATTAGTCCTACAGTAGATGTGGCTTCCATTAGTCCGACAGTAGATGGAGCTTTCATTAGTCCTACAGTACATGTAACTTCCATTAGTCCTACAGTAGATGTAGCTTCCATTAGTCCTACAGTAGATGTAGCTTCCATTAGTCCTACAGTAGATGTAGCTTCCATTAGTCTTACAGTACATTTAGCTTCCATTAGTCCTACAGTAGATGTAGCTTCCATTAGTCCTACAGTACATGTAGCTTCCATTAGTCCTACAGTAGATGTAGCTTCCATTAGTCCTACAGTAGATGTAGCTTCCATTAGTCCTACAGTAGATGGAGCTTCCATTAGTCCTACAGTAGATGGAGCTTCCATTAGTCCTACAGTAGATGGAGCTTCCATTAGTCCTACAGTAGATGTAGCTTCCATTAGTCCTACAGTAGATGGAGCTTCCATTAGTCCTACAGTAGATGGAGCTTCCATTAGTCCTACAGTAGATGGAGCTTCCATTAGTCCTACAGTAGATGTAGCTTCCATTAGTCCTACAGTAGATGTGGCTTCCATTAGTCCGACAGTAGATGTAGCTTCCATTAGTCCTACAGTAGATGTGGCTTCCATTAGTCCGACAGTAGATGTAGATTCCATTAGTCCTACAGTAGATGTAGCTTCCATTAGTCCTACAGTAGATGTAGCTTCCATTAGTCCTACAGTAGATGTAGCTTCCATTAGTCCTACAGTACATGTAGCTTCCATTAGTCCTACAGTAGATGGAGCTTCCATTAGTCCTACAGTAGATGGAGCTTCCATTAGTCCTACAGTAGATGGAGCTTCCATTAGTCCTACAGTAGATGTAGCTTCCATTAGTCCTACATATAGTAATATAACATGTTTCTTTATAGTAATATAACACAATACTTTATAGTAATATAACACAATACTTTATAGTAATATAACACAATACTTTATAGTAATATAACACAATACTTTATAGTAATATAACACAATACTTTATAGTAATATAACACAATACTTTATAGTAATATAACACAATACTTTATAGTAATATAACACAATACTTTATAGTAATATAACACAATACTTTATAGTAATATAACACCTTACTTTATAGTAATATAACGCAATACTTTATAGTAATATAACACCTTACTTTATAGTAATATAACGCAATACTTTATAGTAATATAACACCTTACTTTATAGTAATATAACGCAATACTTTATAGTAATATAACATGTTTCTTTATAGTAATATAACATGTTACTTTATAGTATTATAACATGTTACTTTATAGTAATATAACACCTTACTTTATAGTAATATAACACAATACTTTATAGTAATATAACGTGTTACTTTATAGTAATATAACGTGTTACTTTATAGTAATATAACGCAATACTATATAGTAATATAACGCAATACTTTATAGTAATATACCGTGTTACTTTATAGTAATATAACACAATACTATATAGTAATATAACACAATACTTTATAGTAATATAACGTGTTACTTTATAGTAATATAACGCAATACTATATAGTAATATAACGCAATACTTTATAGTAATATACCGTGTTACTTTAAAGTAATTTAACGTGTTACTTTTGTTAATCCTCAGCATCAATATCAACACAATGCACTCCCTGAACTCAGGAAAGCCTGCCACCCCACCGCTGCGTAACCTAGTAACAGTCACCGGGCGAGCTGGATTCCGCTGTAGCTGGGCACCATGTCAACTAGGTCACCGGGGATCACATGGAATGTGGAATGTCACATCACATGACCTTGCTCACTGGTCACATGATCATGGGACAGAGAGAGGAGAGATATTCTATTAGAATGGTTAATGGTTAAGGTTAGTGTTTGAGGCTGGTGAGCTGGTCCTAGATCTGTGGAATATTTATCCCCAGCAGGTAAACAATCGATAGAGTGAGTAGAATGAACATGAGTCTCTGTGAAACGTGAGATGTCACAGGAGTGCAGTGTGCTGTAAGATGCAATCCAACCATTGTCTATTATAATAACAATAGCATAGCTGAGTTTCTGATCGTCTCTGTAAACACAGCATCACCGAGGGAGAAAAGGTTGTGGTGTTGTGAGTATGGACTACTGTGGTGGAGTTGTGAATATGGACTACTGTGGTGTTGTGAGTATGGACTACTGTGGTGTTGTTGTGAGTATGGACTACTGTGGTGGAGTTGTGAATATGGACTACTGTGGTGTTGTTGTGAGTATGGACTACTGTGGTGGTGTTGTGAATATGGACTACTGTGGTGGAGTTGTGAATATGGACTACTGTGGTGTTGTGAGTATGGACTACTGTGGTGTTGTGAGTATGGACTACTGTGGTGTTGTGAGTATGGACTACTGTGGTGTTGTGAGTATGGACTACTGTGGTGGTGTTGTGAGTATGGACTACTGTGGTGGTGTTGTGAGTATGGACTACTGTGGTGTTGTTGTGAGTATGGACTACTGTGGTGTTGTTGTGAGTATGGACTACTGTGGTGTTGTTGTGAGTATGGACTACTGTGGTGGAGCTGTGAGTATGGACTACTGTGGTGTTGTGAGTATGGACTACTGTGGTGTTGTGAGTATGGACTACTGTGGTGTTGTGAGTATGGACTACTGTGGTGGTGTTGTGAGTATGGACTACTGTGGTGGTGTTGTGAGTATGGACTACTGTGGTGTTGTTGTGAGTATGGATTACTGTGGTGTTGTTGTGAGTATGGACTACTGTGGTGTTGTTGTGAGTATGGACTACTGTGGTGGAGCTGTGAGTATGGACTACTGTGGTGTTGTGAGTATGGACTACTGTGTTGTTGTATGGATTACTGTGGTGTTGCTGTTAGTATGGACTACTGTGGTGTTGTGAGTATGGAGTACTGTCGTGGTGTTGTGAGTATGGACTACTGTGTTGTTGTGAATATGGACTACTGTGTTGTTGTGAGTATGGACTACTGTGGTGTTGTTGTGAGTATGGACTACTGTGGTGGTGTTGTGAGTATGGACTACTGTGTTGTTGTGAATATGGACTACTGTGGCGTTGTTGTGAGTATGGACTACTGTGGTGTTGTTGTGAGTATGGACTACTGTGGTGTTGTTGTGAGTATGGACTACTGTGGTGTTGTTGTGAGTATGGACTACTGTGGTGTTGTTGTGAGTATGGACTACTGTGGTGTTGTTGTGAGTATGGACTACTGTGGTGTTGTTGTGAGTATGGACTACTGTGGTGTTGTTGTGAGTATGGACTACTGTGGTGTTGTTGTGAGTATGGACTACTGTGGTGGTGTTGTGAGTATGGACTACTGTGGTGGTGTTGTGAGTATGGACTACTGTGGTGGTGTTGTGAGTATGGACTACTGTGGTGTTGTTGTGAGTATGGACTACTGTGTTGTTGTTAGTATGGATTACTGTGGTGTTGTTGTTAGTATGGACTACTGTGTTGTTGTGAATTTGGACTACTGTGTTGTTGTGAGTATGGACTACTGTGGTGTTGTTGTGAGGACTACTGTGGTGGTGTTGTGAGTATGGACTACTGTGTTGTTGTGAGTATGGACTACTGTGTTGTTGTGAGTATGGACTACTGTGTTGTTGTGAGTATGGACTACTGTGGTGTTGTGAGTATGGACTACTGTGGTGGTGTTGTGAATATGGACTACTGTGGTGGTGTTGTTCATTAATAAATTCATAAAAAATCCTACAATGTGATTTTCTGGATTTTTTTTCTCATTTGGACTGTCATAGTTGAAGTGTACCTATGATGAAAATTACCTCTCTCATCTTTTTAAGTGGGAGAACTTGCACAATTGGTGGCTGACTAAATACTTTTTTGCCCCACTGTAATCTGCTGCGTGATTTATGTTGGAGTTTTTGTTAAAACCGAAGATTTAGTTACAGTGCGATTTAACAGGCCACATTCAACACAATTGTGAGGTTCAGTATTGGAGCCCCGGTTATTTAGAAGGTTGCCTCTTGAGTTAGTTCATAGTGCAGAGGTCTTTGCGAAAGGGGAACATGTCGACCTTACAGTATATTGTGCACCTTATTGTCAGGGACATTGTTGTGGTTGTGTTGTTGATGAGATGAGCTGACGTTCACAGTCACAGGAAGTTGTGTTGTTGATGAGATGAGCTGACGTTCAGAGTCACAGGAAGTTGTGTTGTTGATGAGATGAGCTGACGTTCAGAGTCACGGGAAGTTGTGTTGTTGATGAGATGAGCTGACGTTCAGAGTCACAGGAAGTTGTGTTGTTGATGAGATGAGCTGATGTTCAGAGTCACAGGAAGTGGTGTTGTTGATGAGATGAGCTGACGTTCAGCGTCACAGGAAGTGGTGTTGTTGATGAGATGAGCTGACGTTCAGAGTCACAGGAAGTGGTGTTGTTGATGAGATGAGCTGACGTTCAGAGTCACAGGAAGTATGGTACCGGATGAGGCTCCTGGTCCGTAGTTTGAATATGACCGTTGGAGGATAAACAGTCATTGAGTTGACTTAAATCACTTAGGCTTAGGATTCAATCCTCGATTGCACTTTGTCCACTATGCACCATTTAAAGGTAATGTTCCCACTTTAGCGGAGACTGCATTCACAGTAAACGCTGCGTTTTGTCGGCTCAATTGGAAATTACCTTTAAATGTCTAGCGTGCAATACCTGGCATCTACTGCTGATCAGAGTGAATCCTTAGAGTTACAGTGCCTTCAGAAAGTATTCAGACCCCTTGACTTTTTACACATTTCTAAAATTGTTTTTTTTTCTAAATCCTCATCAATCTACACACAATAGCCCATAATGACTAATGGGGCGGCAGGGTAGCCTAGTGGTAAGAGCGTTGGACTAGTAACTGAAAGGTTGCAAGCTCGAGTCCCCGAGCTGACGAGGTAAAAATCTGTCGTTCTGCACCTGATCAAGGCAGTTAACCCACTGTTCCTAGGCCGTCACTGTAAATAAGAATTTGTTCTTAACTGACCTGCCTTGTTAAATAAAGGTTAAATAAAATAAAAAAGCTTTTTAGAAATTTTTGCAAATGTATTCAAAAGTAAAAAACAGAAATATCTTATTTACATAAGTATTCAGACCCTTTGCTATGAGGCTTAAAATTGAGCTCAGGTGCATCCTGTTTCCATTGATCATCCTTGAGATGTTTCTACAACTTTATTGGAGTCCACCTGTGGTAAATTCAGATGATTGGTCATGATTTGGAAAGGCACACATCTTTCTATATAAAGTCCCAGAGTTGACAGTGCATGTCAGAGTAAAAACCAAGCCATGTTGTGGTAGAAGGAATTGTCCGCACAGCTCAGAGACAGGATTGTGTCGAGGCACAGATCTGGGGAAGGGTACCAAAACATTTCTGCGGCATTGAAGGTCCCCAAGAACACAATGGCCTCCATCATTCTTAAATGGAAGAAGATTGGAACCACCAAGACTCTTCCTAGGGCTGGCCGCCCGGCCAAACTGAGCAATCGGGGAAGAAGGGCCTTGGTCAGGGAGGTAACCAAGAACCCGATGGTCACTCTGATAGATTTCCTCTGTGGAGATAGGAGAACCATCTGTGCAGCACTCCACCAATCAGCCCTGATTGGTAGAGTGGCCAGATGGAAGCCACTCCTCTGTAAAAGGCACATGACAGCCCGCTTGGAGTTTGCCAAAAGGCATCTAAAGGACTCTCAGACCATGAGAAACAAGATTCTCTCGTCTGATGAAACCAAGATTGAACTCTTTGGCCTGAATGCCAAGTGTCACGTCTAGAGGAGACCTGGCTCCATCCCTACAGTGAAGCATGGTGGTGGCAGCATCATGCTGTGGAAATGTTTTTTTACCTGCAGGGACTGGGAGACTAGTCAGGATGGAGGGAAAGATGAACGGAGCAAAGTACAGAGAGATCCTTGATGAAAACCTGCTCCAGAGCGCTGATTTTTAATACATTTGCGAAAATGTCTAAAAACCTGTTTTTGCTTCGTCATTATTGGATATTGTGATGTCATTATGGGGTATTGTGATGTCATTATGGGGTATTGTGATGTCATTATGGGGTATTGTGATGTCATTATTGGATATTGTGCGTAGATTGATGAGGGGAAAAACAATTTAATCAATATTAGAATAAGGCTGTAACGTAACAAAATGTGGAAAAAGTCAAGGGGTCTGAATACCTTCCAAATACACTTTAGTATCACAGTTATATCTGAGTTATATCAGTTATATCTGAGTTATATCCGAGTTATATCAGTTATATCTGAGTTATATCCGAGTTATATCAGTTATATCTGAGTTATATCCGAGTTATATCAGTTATATCCGAGTTATATCAGTTATATCCGAGTTATATCAGTGATATCAGTTATATCATTTATATCTGAGTTATATCAGTTATATCAGTTATATCTGAGTTATATCAGTTATATCAGTTATATCTGAGTTATATCAGTTATATCCGAGTTATATCAGTTATATCAGTTATATCAGTTATATCTGAGTTATATCAGTTATATCCGAGTTATATCAGTTATATCTGAGTTATATCAGTTATATCTGAGTTATATCAGTTATATCAGTTATATCCAAGTTATATCAGAGTTATATCAGTTATATCTGAGTTATATCAGTTATATCAGTTATATCTGAGTTATATCAGTTATATCAGTTATATCTGAGTTATATCAGTTATATCAGTTATATCTGAGTTATATCAGTTATATCAGAGTTATATCAGTTGTATCCGAGTTGTATCAGTTATATCCGAGTTGTATCAGAGTTGTATCAGAGTTGTATCAGTTATATCAGTTATATCAGTTATATCAGTTATATCTGAGTTATATCAGTTATATCAGTTGTATCAGAGTTGTATCAGAGTTGTATCAGAGTTGTATCAGAGTTGTATCGTTGTAAACTCAGTGTGTGTTCTCTGTGGTGTGTGTGTGTGTATAGGTGATGCCGGATAGGTGTGTGTGTATTCTGTAAACTCAGTGTGTGTTCTCTGTGGTGTGTGTAGGTGATGCTGGATAGGTGTGTGTGTATTCTTTAAACTCAGTGTGTGTTCTCTGTGGTGTGTGTGTGTAGGTGATGCTGAATAAGGGTGTGTGTATTCTGCAAACTCAGTGTGTGTTCTCTGTGTGTGTGTGTAGGTGATGCTGGATAGGTGTGTGTGTATTGTGTAATCTCAGTGTGTTGTCTGTGGTGTGTGTGTGTAGGTGATGCTGGATAGGTGTGTGTGTATTGTGTAATCTCAGTGTGTTGTCTGTGGTGTGTGTGTGTAGGTGATGCTGGATAGGTGTGTGTGTATTCTTTAAACTCAGTGTGTGTTCTCTGTAGTGTGTGTATGTGTAGGTGATGCTGGATAGGTGTGTGTGTATTGTGTAATCTCAGTGTGTTGTCTGTGGTGTGTGTGTATTGTGTAATATATGTTGTGTGTGTGTGTGTGTGTGTGTAGGTGATGCTGGATAGGTGTGTGTGTGTATTGTGTAATCTCAGTGTGTTCTCTGTGGTGTGTGTGTAGGTGATGCTGGTTAGGGGGGTGTGTACTGTGTAATCTCATTGTGTTCTCTGTGGTGTGTGTGTGTGTGTGTGTGTGTGTGTGTGTGTGTGTGTGTGTGTGTGTGTGTGTGTGTGTGTGTGTGTGTGTGTGTGTGTGTGTGTGTGTGATGCTGGATAGGTGTGTGTGTGTATTGTGTAATCTCAGTGTGGTGTGTGTGTAGGTGATGCTGGATAGGGGTGTGTGTATTGTGTAATATCAGTGTGTTCTCTGTGGTGTGTGTAGTTGATGCTGGATAGGTGTGTGTGTATTGTGTAATCTCAGTGTGTTGTCTGGTGTGTGTGTAGGTGATGCTGGATAGGTGTGTGTGTATTGTGTAATCTCAGTTTGTGTTCTCTGGTGTGTGTGTAGGTGATGCTGGATAGGTGTGTGTGTGTATTGTGTAATCTCAGTGTGTTCTCTGGTGTGTGTGTAGGTGATGCTGGATAGGTGTGTGTGTGTATTGTGTAATCTCAGTGTGTTCTCTGGTGTGTGTAGGTGATGCTGGATAGGTGTGTGTGTGTAGGTGATGCTGGATAGGGGTGTGTGTATTGTGTAATCTCAGTGTGTTCTCTGTGGTGTGTGTGTAGGTGATACTGGAT